>NC_137792.1:84410921-84508405 GCF_963383645.1 Muscardinus avellanarius | reverse complement strand
AAAAAAAATATAGGTTTTGAGATATAGCTCAGTGTTAGAATCATCCTGGGTTTAAGAGAGAGGAAAGAGAGAGAGAGAGAGAGAGAGAGAGAGAGAGAGAGAGAGAGAGAGAGAGAGAGAGAGAGAGAGAAGAGAGAAGAGAGAGAAGAGGAAGAGAGAAGAGAGAAGAGAGAAGAGAGAAGAGAGAAGAGAGAAGAGAGAAGAGAGAAGAGAGAAGAGAGAGAATATTAGACTTCAGAGTTTGTTGATGAGATTATTGTAATATGAAACAGCAACTGGGTCTTCCCACTGTTCAATAGGCTGGGTTTCCAGATGGAAAAAAAGAACAGAAAAAGGAGAAATATGTGTAAAGACAGATTCCCATTCTTCCTGAGTGGGTATATTTGCTATTGCTGGTTTTACCTGAGGACTTACGACTACAGATTCTTCACTCTTCCAATTTGAATTCTCATCAATGATACTCCAGAGAGCTTCCAGACCTTTCTGTCTTAGACTGTGGCTGCATCACTGGTCTCTTGTGTTCTGAGGCTCCAGTTTTGGTCCTGAGCTGCTGCTGGTTTCTTTGGCTCTTCAGAACACAGACAACCACTTTGGGGCTACACAGTTTCTGAGTGTTAAGACAATTTTATAAATCTTCTTTGTGTACATATTATATTGGTTTTGTTACTCTAGAGGACCTTGCTAATGCAATATTTTGGACTTTGGACACAGTGGAAGGGCCTAGTATAGGAATATGGCCCAGCTCATGGTATCTTCAAAGGAGATAGAAAGGGGGAGAGTAGGGAAAAAAGAGAGAGGTAGAAAGGAATAGTGAGATGGAAGGAAAGAGAATAGAGAAAAAAATTCAATCCCTTCAAGGTGCAGCCCCAATGTCTTACTCCCTCCAGTTAGTTCCTACCTCCTAATAGCCCATTCAGCTATCAAGAATTAGTCAATTATGAGTTCACAGCTATCATTATTCAATTGCTTCTCAAAAGCTCCAACTCTGAACACTTGTGACTTTGTGTTGTATTCTAGATCCAAACAATAATAGTGATTTTTAAAATATTATAGCTAAATCCGGGCATGGTGGCGCCGCTTGTTATCCCCACACTTGGGAGGCTGAGACAGGAGGAGCACGCAGGTTTGAAGCCAGCCTCAGCTACTTAGTGAGGCTCTCAGCAACTTAGTGAGACCCTGTTTCCAAATAAAATATAAAATAGGTCTGGGAGTATAGCCCAGAGGTAGAAAGCTTCTGAGTTCCACCCCCAGTAACACCAAAAAATAAAAAGTAAAAAATAAAAAATAAATAAATAAAATAAAATATTATAGCTAGTAATAAATGATGTTAATCATTTATTTGATGTATTAAGGGTAATATCTTATCTCTTTAGAAATAATATCCCTGAAGTCAGATTTATTTTTTAATTTAGGGGAGCACTATAGAGGAATGTAACAGTGACTGTCTTCAATATTATTTGTTCACATAAATCCAAGCTTACTTCCATGTCCTTTTAAAATTTTTCTGTGCAAATTGAATTATTTCAACAGCACATATCTTTCAGAAGGAATAAGTGAAGGTCTTTTGGAAAAGGAATGATAGAGCAAAAACAAGTATTTGGGAGAGATATTTATTTTGCACAGTGGTCTAGTACATAAAGAATTTTGTGCTAGAAAAGCAAAAACACTTGCAATTGTTTTATCTGATATAAACATGCTTCATTAATTTTGATTGGTATAAAAAAGCAAATAGAATAAATTTCATAACTTCTATTGTCATACTAAGAGTGGTCATCTTTGATGATTGGTGTTACCCCTTTGCTCTATATATCATCTATTTTTGTTATAAATGCCTATCTATAGGATTTGGAATTTGATGATTTTATTTATTTCATACAACTGACTAGTTAACTGCTCTAATTTTGGGTACCTCTGTGACATTATAGAACTTAAAACCTTTTATGTTCTCTCTGATTAGAATGCAATGTTTTTGTAATAATGGCAAATTGTACTGCTGTATGTTATTGATTTTTGTTAATGAAAAACTTGTTACATTTTTGCTTAATGGGTTATTGCCAGAATTTTATAACTGTAGAACTATTTCTTTATGAAGATTTTCTATACTTTGAGGGGTTCAGGAGGCATATAAATTTATAGTGAAAATGCTGAAGAAAATTATCAGTATTGTCCCAAGGTTTCTACTTATGAACTAAGTAGATTTGGCAGCAATAACACTGAGAAAGCAAATTCCATTTGATTAAAAAGCAATTCCCTTGCAGGTTCTACTCTACCATTTGCTTTTGCAATTTCTAAGTATGTGATAAATAATAAGTATTACTTGTTTAATTGCATCATAGTATCAATTTTGTCTACCCCAATTAAGTGGAGAAAGAGAAAATATACAATGATTGCCTTATTATTCACGAAATTGCTTCCCAGAGTGTTAAATATAGCCAACTGCAGTCTGAAAATATTAAATGAAAAATTCTGGAAATAAACAATACACATATTTTAAAACGTTTTATTGTTGTACTGTTGAATCCAGAGGTGTTATACCTCTGAAATACTTCCCTTAAGCTATTTTTTATTTTTTGAAACAGAGCCATACTAAGTTACCTCACTCTAATATGGAAACTGATTCTCCTGAGTCAACCTCCAAAGTACTGAGATTACAGCTGTGTGACACTCTGCCTGGCCAATTCATATATTATAAATCATGCACTGTACTGAGTAGCTTAATGAAATCTTGTGTTATCTTACTCTGTCCTGCCCAGCATGTGACTCATCACTTTGTCTACTGTTTCCATGCTGTATATACCAGATACCCATTAGTTACTTAGCAGCTGTCATGTTTATCAGGCTTTCAAGATATCATAGTACTTGTAACCAGTTAACACTTTATAGTAGCCTCATGATGTTATCACAATGTCTACCTCATTCACCTCACTTCTTCCCATTATTGTATTATCCCATGCCATCATAAGAAAGTTATTTTAGTACATATTTAGAGAGACCACATTCACATAATTACAGAACATTGTTGTAATTGTTCTATTTTATTAGTTCTTAATCTTTAATGTTCCTTATTTATAAATGAAACTTTATCAAACAATTTATAATAAGTCATATATATTTGAAAAACATAGTATATTTTGGGTTCAGTAATGTCTGCAACTTCAGGTATCTACCATGGTCCTTAGAAAGTATTTCCCATGGATAATAGGGGGTTGTTGTTGTGTTATTTTCTGTATATGAGGCTTTCAGAGTAGAGTGGAATTAATTTTCCTCTTTTCTAGTACCATCCAGTGCCAGCTCTAAAAGCTTCTAACAAGGCACCAAAATTTTTCTTTACCACTCTGTCACTAGTCCTTCACTTTTTTTCACTTTTCATATGCCCAATACCCAGAAACTGATCCTCAGTTTCCCAGAGGTCTTTTCTTTTTCTCATAAAACAATGCTTCAGTGAATTCAATAAGCTTATTTTATTTTCTATCAGTAAACTAAGATAGCTTGTTATGTCTAGGGCTGTGATTTGAGATGGAATTAAAGCTTTTTCACTTTTCCTCTAATATATTACTCTAGACAATCATTGCTACCCTAGTAATATGCGTTATACTAGGAGCTGTTTGAATAAGAATACATTTGAATATGGATTTAACATCTCATCATTATTATTTCTTTGGGAAAGCAACAAGAGGCTTATGATACACCCCCAGGGCAGGTGGAGGTAGAGCAGTAAGAATATAAACATATTACCTCCCATGTTATTCTTCCTGTATCCACTGTAAATGTTGCAAAGTAATTTGTCTTTAGAGTTGATGTTGCCCCGTGATTTGCCACAAAAAAGATTAAAAGTTGGTTGGGACTATTAACGAAAACAGGCTTTCCTTTGGAGGAAAGAAAAATGTTTAAAATTGGACTGTAGTGATGGCTTTAACAACCCTTTGGATGTACTAAAAGGCATTTGGTTTAATTCGATATACCATAGGTAAATGGTACAGTAGAACTCTTAAAGTATATAGCCAGACAGCAGTAATATTAATGACTAAATATAAAAGCTGGGGATTATAGTATAAATTTTAATTCAAGATTTTAAGTCAGAATGATGTGGCTTTTGAGTCTCAGATACACTACTTAATTTCAGGACGATCTTACTCAAGTTATTTAAATTAACTGAGCACTGCCGGGCGTGGTGGCGCATGCTTGTAATCCCCGCGCTTGGATGGCAGAGACAGGAGGATTGCGCAGGTTGGAAGCCAGCCGTGCTTGCTTAAGAGACCCTGTTTCCAAATAAAACAATATAAAATAGGTCTGGGAGTGTAGCCCGGAGGTAGAAGGGCCTACAGGAACCCCAGTACCACCAAAATTAAATAAATAAATTAGTTAATTAACTGAGCACTACTTTCTTACCTGTACAACAAAACTAAAATTTCGCATGGCCAGTTTAAGGACTGCTTGGAGATAATATATCTAAGGTGTTTAGCAGGATGCCTGATGCTATTATTATTTTATTGATGTGTCTCTAGCATTTTGAAGATAACTAGGTTCCATTTTTAAATTTTGAATAGTTAGAAAAATAGCAAGTAAATTATAGAACGTGATATGATTCACAGTATTCTGTTTTTTAATTTATTTTCCATCTGTAAATTAATAATAATAATTACCTAGTAAAAGGAGTATATGGCTTAATAAATGTCAATAACATTATTTATCCTGAATAATCCTGGGTCATTTTTAGCACACAATATTAGTTTCAAGAAGAGTATCAGGAAGGAAAATAGTTTAACTGCTTTCTTAAATATACTGAAGATCAGGTACTTTTATTCAGTTGTTAGTTTGTTCTTTCAAATGATAATTATTCAGTGTCTATAATTTTTCAGAAACTATTACATGCTGACATATACCTTCATGTAAAATTCTATTTAATATATTGAGAAAATTTACATTAATAATATTAATTACTACTTTAGGAAATACACAGGATGGCTTAGAAATCTGGAAGAAGGACTCCTTTACACAGAGAAAGGTATGTGGTGGTCTTGAAAGGCTTTGCAGGAAAACCCATGTTCCAGTTAGAGGGAAAATGGTATTTTATTTTTCAATGCCAGTCCATGGTCAAGTGCAAGTGCCTTTTCAATACTTGAATGTAATCATTTTCATCTGATCATTTTTCAGAAGTCCATTCTCTGGCTGCATTGTAAGTATCATTCACTACTGACTAAGTGCTCCTTGGGACTTCCTTGACAGAGACAGAAATAAAAATTTTATGGAAAACAATAATGATGAAATTGCATTTGGAGTTTAGGATGTGGTTAAATGATTTCTCTTATTTGTGCATCTAGACTGCACTCAATCAGTGTAACTCTCCCAGGAGCCTAATCAATATCTTCTTCAAAATTTTCACATTGAACTCTGCAGAAACATATCTGAAAGGAGAAAGTGTTTGAAAATTATTTTACTAGATGTGATCATAAGAGACAGCCCAGGGAAATTCAGGCATTTTATCTGTGCTCTGACTACATGTAATTTATATCTTGTAGGTTGAATGGGCAAGCCAGATAGTCACAACTTCTGTCAGGGTAGTTTATTTAAAAGCAACCTATAATCAAGTCTATGTGAATATAACAAAAATAAATGTTATGAAAATACAGTCATGAAAATGCAACACCACCCTGTTTAGAAAATGTAGAAGAAATAGTTGCCAAGACATCCTGCTGCCTCGGCATCTATGTGTTGAAGACCCCACTCCACATAGGTAATCTGGCAAGAACGCCCCGAGAAAGAGGTATCGTCTCTGGCAAAAAAATATCCCCCACTTTTAGATATCCTTCATAACTATTATTCTCTTGGTATTCTTTTAACTCTCTACACGAATTGCTCTGATGATGTGAGATCAGAAATTGAGTCCGTGGAAATAAACGTCCTTGGCTTTGCTCAATAGTAAGGAAAAAACTGGCCAGAACTCAGATGCTGTGATAAGCATTCCAGCTGCAGCAATTACAAAGGGTCTCTGACCCTCACTATCACTAACTTAGGTTAAGCTATTAACTCAGGTAAGGTAGTTCAGTTTAAGGAAACTTTGTTTACCCTTAAGATCCTGCCTAGAGACAGAAGAGATAAAAACCTTGTGTGTGACCTTAAAGCAATTTAGTTGATAAACAACTTAGTTGCCCAAATACAATAGACTCAAGGAAAAAGATTGGTGACTTTTACGCCCAGTGTAAATATTCCTGAAGACAGAGAGGCTGACCGCAGGGTTAGAAATAAATATGACTAAATAAAGGACAGACGTTCTAAATATATATGTATGAAGGAAAGGAAATACCGTAAGAGTAAGAAAAGCATTTTTGCATGAAGAAGAGCTTATCATAAGAAAGTCCCAACTGGGAAAGGAAGGAATTAGAAAGTTAGAAGCAAGTTGCAGAGGTTTTGTGACAGAGAAATGGATTATTAAAGATGGTTAGACTTTTAATAGGCTTATTGTCTAAAGAAGAGTGTTCAGCAGTTAAGGACAATTAAAACCAAGAACTTTGTGGTGTTGTTTGTGGTATTTTGTCTGCAAAACTGTGTTGTGAGTATGCTTAAGCTTTCAGATTAAGAAGATAAGATGCCAACACCTGGAAAAACTCTATCACATCCACCTGAATCACCACATCTCCCCACACTTGCTATATGAACTGAGCCCAAAAGATGGAAAGTTCCAGGAAAGTTAAAGAAGATTCCCCGAGAAACCGCCAAGCCTTGGGCATGCCTGTTTGGAACTGCTTATCTGCAAAACCTGAGAAAGAATCCGAAGGGAGTTAATCTCTCGAAGATCAACAGCCAGCTGAAGGACTAGTTTTATTACCTTTGTTTACATGTCATTCATTATCATTTCACAGTGATTGCATTCACCCCCCTTTTCTCTTATTATTAACCTTACTGGTGAAGGGTATAAATTTCTTGGAGTTTTTGTAATAAAGTGTCATTGGTTCAAGAAGCCTTTGTCCACCTCAGATTTCTTTCCCAAGCGTCGTACCCAAAAACTTAGGGAATTCATAGAGGGAAAGGAATCGCTGCAGATAGTTTCTGCAGGACATCACCTGCCTTTTGCCCCATCTTTCTGAGGATTTGACCGGGAGCTGACAATAACGACCCAACTGAGATTAGTCGGCAACAAATAGTGTTCCTGATGTCTACTGACTATTTTAAAATTATCTGTCAGGATCCATTTTAAATGTAGGTAAATATAATTTAAAAATTATAACCATATAAAGTGATACTCTTTGGAAACTTCAAACATGAATAACAGGTATTAGGAAACAACATGTTTAAGAATATTTACTTCTCCTATGGTGTGTTTCTCAAAGTTCTTGCCTTCCATGACTGCAGTTAAAATTATTATTATTTTTTGCTGGGCATAGTGGCTCACACTTGTAATCACAGCATTCAGGAGGCTGAGATCATAGGATCCTGGTTCGCGGACAGCCTCAGCTACTTAGTGAGGCCCTCTGCAACTCAGTAAGACCTGGTTTCAAAATAAAGAATAAAAAATAGGGCAAGGGGAATATCTCGAAGGTCGAATTCCCCTGGGTTCCATCCCCAGAACTGCAAAAAAAAATTATTTTTTCTCTCTTTCCCTTTCTCTTCTTCCTACTTTAAGAAGAAATATTTCAGATTTAAACTAAAAATATTCAATTGCTATAAACTTTACTTAGTGTTCAGGATGATACAACTGCTTTTACCATTTTTATAACTTGAAATTATCAGATGCCAAAGAGTTATCTGTATTCTATGGCTTGAGGCTTAATAACTGATAAGTTCATTTTGAAGTGAAATTAAAACTAACATGATTTTAGAATCCAAATATCTTTACCCTACATTATGTAACAGTAATTTTACATGTTAAAGAAAAAATGTGTTTCTTTCACTAACATACATGAATATTAAGGTTGAGCATAATTATTGGTCTTTCAAATAAGAATTCTATTTTGAAATTGATCCAGGAAACAAAAATAATTATGAATCATGAATATATTTGTACTTTGTGTTTCAATTTTTTATATCACTTTTGATTAATATTGTATAGTGGGAGTATAAATGTTTACTTCTTAATATTTGAAGAAGTACCTTCAGATATCAAATAACTTGATAGTGTATCATTAATTTTTATTCTGTCACTTTTTCTAATAATCTGTGTTGATGCTAATGAAAATAAAATATTATATATTTATTATATATTTACTTCCTAGGGCTCATGCAAAAATAAATGAGATAATATGTATAAAAGCACAGAGAACTGGTACACTTTGGGGCCTATTATCACTACCAGTCATTCAAAATTTTTATATTGGAAATAAGTGCATAAATACTGGAAAAATACAGCGACATAGTGTACCTTTTTCACTTTTATATTTAAAATGCAAGCTATAAAATTGTCATTCATAAATATATTTTGTAACTTAAATATGTTGTTTTTACTAAAAGTACTTATTTTAAATTCCACCTGCTTGAAGTTATAGAGACTAGAAGACCTGTTATAATATGACTTGATTTGAATTAAAGTATATACCCGTTAGGGAATCCAATGAGTGATTACAAAATGTGCTAACATAGTATGCCTTATCCTATGTATGGAAACCATTAGGTATTGGCTAAAATTCTTAGAGATTAAGTCACCTTTCTTTGCAGAGGAAATCTGCCATTTGTTATTCCTCTATCGAGTGTGTGTGTGTGTGTGTGTGTGTGTTTTCCTATGTACCTTTTCTAAAACATATGACTAATTTTATGTTTTTGTATATAGTTTGCCTCATAACTTCCTTTTACCACTTTTATTTTGGCTTGGATGACAGTGGTATCAAAGCCATGGTCATTAATCTGTTTACAGTGTACTGGGATCAGCTTTCTGAGTATAGATTCCATCAAAAAAATTAAGAAGTAAGTGAAAACAAGTCTTTTTTGAGTGGAAAAATGTTACTGTATATTCATATAATGTAACCAGTTTTACATATATTTTAAATAATTGCTTTTGGTAATTAAAATACAATATATTACTAAGTTTGTCTATAATTAATGTAAGGCACTTTATGAGATAAAATGCTTCCCATTTAATTATATCAGGATTCTTCATCTATGAAACAGTTGGCTGTTTTGCTTTTCATTTTTCTGATATTGTTAGTTAAAAATTTGATTTGCTACTACTAGCCTGAGGAAGATTCAATTTGGAAGTATAAAACCGAGAACTATGAATGGATAAAGGTAGGTATATTTTCTTTTGAAAAGTAGAATTCTTTTGGGTTTATCACTTCAGAGGTATTAAACTGGTCCTTCCTATCTTCTTTAAAACAGGGTAGATAAGAAAATAATAATTTGAAAGCATCAGTGATGTTGTGGATATACTACTTCACAGAAATTGATGAAAAATTTATAAAGAAAATGTCTTTTATACATTTTTAATTTTTAAAATTAATATTCTATAATTTTTTTAATTTTATAAATTTTTAAATATTTGGAACCTAAAAATATATAGAATTACTATTTATAGTGGGTTGAGTAGTGTCTTTTCCAATAAAAAATGTGACCCTGAAAACTTAAAATATAAAATCATTTTGTATAAAGGCCTTTGTAGTTAAAATTAAGGTAAGAATCTTGAGATAAGATTATCCTACATGATAGTTGCCCCTAAATACATTTTAGGTGTCCTTATAAGACATTGAAAAGGCAACCACAACAATGGAGTCATGGACAATGTGTAGAGCTTGATATCTACTTATGACATATCAATGTGAAAACGAAGTCACAGAGCTGTACAGCACAACTAATTTATGTGTCATCCACACATGTATTAAAAGTATGCACTTACACACAATTTATGTGGTATTCTGATTATTAATTACTATGTAAAAAGTCATTTATATTTTTTTCACTTTAACCCATTATTTCACATTTCTGTGGTTCAACTATGATCAGTAGGATTTTACTCACTTGAAGCTCTTGCATGTGACTTAAGTCAATGGTAACTGAAATTGGGGGTTATCAGAAGGTTTGATTTGGCTCTGGAAATTTGGTAGAGTGTAATTATATATCTGGAAGTTGATCCTGGCTATTCATTCACAGTTCATTTGGAAATATTAAAGGAAGCCATCTATATATGGCTACTCTGTGTAGCCTAGACGTCTCTCTCTGCAATGTGGTGACTGGTTTCTGAGATAGTGTTACAAGATTAAAAAAAAAAAAAAAACACTAATAAATCCAGGTGGAAGCTTTGTAAGGCTTCTGACCTTGCCTCAAATGTCAAAGAGCCTTAAAAGGATTTACTGATCTTGTGTCTGGATGAAAAAGCTGATGGTGAGACAGGTGTATTGAACTCTCCCAGTACTATAGGCATACACCATCACGCCTGGCTATACCTGAGTCTTAATATCAAGTAATATTTGTTTTATATAAATAGGTACATCAACATTTGGGGTGTAAGTATTTACTGTCATTGTATCTTCTCACTGTATTATTCCTTTATCAATAAAAAATGGCCCTCTAGGTCTATTCTGACAATTTTTGGATTAAAGTTTGCTTTGTCAGATATGAGAGTAGAAACCACTTCTTGCTTTCATTCTCCTTTTGCATGGAATAAGTAACACTTTTTGCAGGTCTGGGGATGGAACCCAGGGGCATTTGACCTCTGAGCTACACCCCCTGCCCCAAATAAGAGTGTACCAGTTCTTTGTCTAAAATAACCAAAAGTACCAATTCTTTGTCCAAAATAATTAAAAGTTTCTGTAATGGGTGAAAAGTTCAAAGCAAGAAGTCCCAGCAATCGTGAGTTGTCACTGAAGACAGTGATCTTCTGTTGTTCCCAAACAGCTGGATGAATATGGGATGATCTGGAATGTAAGTCCATGTTTCATTCATCATTGAAGCTAGGAGCATCATCAGCATTGATCTGAGAACCTTCCATTTTTGCTTGATCCATATGTCGCACCAGCCGCTCAGGTATCCACCGTGCATTATCCTCATCCTGTGAAAAAACACAAACATGCCCTCTTCCCCATATTAGTACAGGGTCAGGACCTTTCCAAATTCCTGTGCAAGGATCTTTCCATTTCACTAGGGCAAAATTGTTTTTGAAGGATGGATGCCAATATCTATCTGCTGCTGTGCGACCAGTTTTGTCAGCATTCAAGAAATTAAGAATGAAAAGAGCATGATTTAAAGAGTTCTGTGGTGAATGGGGATATAACTCCCCCTTTTAATTTATTTTTAAAAGTGCTGTTTTTAAAGAATTGTGGGCACATTCTACAATACCCTGTCCTTGAGGATTATAGGGTATACCTGTAATATGATGAATATTGTATGTATTGCAAAATCGTTTAAAAGCCATACTTGTATATCCTGAATGATTATCAGTTTTAATGTAGGTAGGAAGGCCTGAGAAAGCAAAAGATTTCAAACAATGGGAAATCACATGCTTAGCGGTCTCCCCAGTTTGGGCTGTAGCCATAATAAATCCTGAAAAAGTATCAATAGACACATGAACATACTTTTGTTTACCAAAGGCAGAAATGTGCGTAACATCCATTTGCCATGAATTATTGGGAATCAATCCCCGTGGATTTACACCTAAATGAGGAACAGGTAAATACTCTGGATATATAGGACATTGTTTAATAATTTGTCATGCTGTTTCTCGAGTAATTTGAAACTGTTTACGAAGACCAGACTATTTTGATGATGTAAAGAATGTGATCATTGAGCTTGTTCCAATTGAGAGGGGCAGACTAACTTTGTAGCATCGTCAGCAATTTGATTACCTTCTGCCAAAGGACCAGGTAGAGCAGAATGTGCTCTTATATGCCCAATAAAAAAAGGATGTTGGCGTGATAAGATCTGAGTTTGAATTTGAAAAAATAAATTACCTATCAGTTTATATGCGTATTTATATGTGTATCAATATATGGTACAGTTTCTAATGTTTGAAGGGCATTAGCTATATATAAACTATCTGTATATAAATTAAAAGGCTTATCAGATAGATATTGAAAAACATCCACTACTGCATGCAATTCTACAACTTGAGCAGATGTAAAAGCTGTTTGAGTTATAGTACTATGTTTATTAATTACATAAGATGCCTTACCATTTGATGAGCCATCAGTAAATACCAAGACCGATTAAGATATGTGAGTAGCATGAATTATCTTAGGAAATATAAGAGCATGTTTATTAACAAACTGTGATAATTTATCATGAGGTAAATGATTATCAATTTTTCCAATAAAAGATGCAAAAGCAATAGCCCATGAATCAGCATTTTGAAAAAGCCATTGTATTTGTTGTTTAGTAAAAGGAACACTAATAAGTGAAGGTTCTTTACCAAAATATTTTATAGATTCTGATCTGACAGAACACTTCAAGCAACTAATTCCCAGTATGGCATAAAGACTCTGCTTGGAGTAGTGGGTAAATGTATCGACATTAATGGTCCATCCTGCCACAAAACAGCAGTGGGCGTATGTGCTGATGTTAATATATAAGCAACCCATTCTTTAGCATAGTCAATGTACTGTTTTCTTTGACATTCAATAGCCAATTCTACTTTTTGAAGAGCAGCACATCCTTCCTCTGTTAAGATCCGAGAGGAAGTTGGGTCTGAGTCTCCTTTTAAGATATCAAATAAAGGTTTTAATTCTCCAGTAGTAATATTTAAAGATGGTCTTAGCCAATTAATATCTCCTAAAAGTTTTTGAAAATAATTTAAGGTTTTTAAACTATCTTCATGTAAGTGAATTTTTTTTGTGGTACTGGCGTTCCTGGAAGCCCTTCTACCTCCAGGCTACACTCACAGACCTATTTTTACATTTTTATTTGGAAACAGGGTCTCCTAAGCCAGCATGCATGGCTGGCTTCAAACCTGCGTGATCCTCCTATCTCTGCCTCCCAAGCCCGGGGTCAAGCGTGCACCACCACGCCCGGCCACAAGTTGTTTTTAATTCTTTTAATTGTTTGAAAGGAAAGGGCCTATGTCCTCTAATCACACCTCCTCGACCATCAGGGTCTTCAGTAACGGGGAAAACTCTAAATCCCCTAGTATCTTCTCCGTTTTCTGCAGCCCGATTTATAGCCACTTGAAGTGGTGATATTAAAGATAAAGGTCAGTGTTTTTCAGTGCTTTGTTTAGCAAATGCTACAGTGGGAGAATTTTGAAGGTACGTATTGCTGATAATAGGACAATATTGTTCAGATCCTTCTTTTTCACTATTTGAAGGAGCTATCTGATCTAAACGTTTAGTTAAAGTCTCTACAGCTACTTCTAATTGTTTTATACAAAAACTGGGCTCCAGAGGTTCTGGAATATCAGGATAAGCACCTAACTCATTTCTATGGAACCGAGCATCAGTTTCCTCAAGCTGCTCCTCTTCTTCAGTTTCCTCATCTTCCTTAGGAAGTGAAGGCAAAACACTTTTGTGTTCTATCTTAGTTTTACTTACACTAAGCATATCTCTTAACATCTGTACAAAAAACAAAAGACTAATTTTTAGACCCATTGTATATTACAACTTCCACGTTACTCACTGCCACCACAAGTCTTCAAGTGTGCTCTCTTTCTCTTCAGCGGTGTCCTTCACTGCGTCCTCAGTTTCAGAATCTCCCCGTACGGGCCACCCATACTGCTGGAGCCAGCCGGCAAAAGTAAGGGTTCTGAAGAGAGGAGTGAGGATGAAAAGAATTTTATTCAATTAATTTTATTCATAGAATACTTTATTCTCTCATGGAAGGATCGGCAGTACACTCCCGGGTCGATATCTCTACTGACTGATCCTGGTTTTATCGCTCTTGTCCTATTTATACTGCTCCAGTCAACCAACCCTCGTGATGTCACCCCCTATGTGTGCAACGGTCAAACCAATCAAGCCTGTGCCATCAGTACCTGTGCGCTTAACGGTCAAAGCAATCAATTCCACCTGAGCTTCTCTCAGACGTTGAACTTTCCATGACCCCAAACCTTATTGGCTCTGGGCAAAGGACAGTCAGAAGTGTTCTTAAAGGGGAAAACCTTAATGGCTCCCCACAACCAATAAAATATTTGTGCTGATTCCACAAACTGTACCCCCTTACCCTCTTACCCTCCCAGACCCTTGGTTACCTTGTTGACCACATGAGAAAGAGGATGTTTTGAAATAAACAACCATTAAAGTGAGAAAAAGATATTTATATTTAAATATAAAAAACACAGCACACACATACACACAAACTCGAAACTTTTTGGTGTTAGGCAAGTGGAAGTTAAGTTTGGTATGATCACATGATTGAACCCATCAATTGTACAAGCACTTTGATATTCAAACATTCAACTTACAAGAGGAGAACATTTTCTCGACTTGAAGTAGAGCACACCAATGCAGAAGAAACACATATGGCTATTACATTTAGAAAGTCACTGTTTCTGGTTAATGTTGTATAACTTAATTTTATTTCATTTCATTCTGCAATGAAAAGAAGATGGAGAAAGAAAAAAGATTCTGTCATCTATTGCTTTTAGTTTTTTTTTCCTTTCAGAAGAAGCTTGTTGTAATTCCAACACTAATAGAATTTTAAATTTCATCACCATAAGAGTGATATCTACTGACATTTGCTTTTCTCTTACCTGTTACAAGTATATTTAGCAGTGTTGATAAAGTTAAAAATAAGACTTTAGTTATTTTTGAGTTTACTTTGTATGAATAAACAGAAATATAAGCAGATTTTATTTAAATAAAAGTCTTTACTCACCTCTCTTCTTTTACAGTTTTGTTTTGGCCATGGTCCCCTCATGAAAAATTAAACATGTTTTGAATCATTTTATTGTAGCTTCAAAATAAAATGTCAATTTTAAAGCAATTTTTATAAAGAGGGAGGTTGAAGACAAGTCTTTAGAGCTGGACTGTCAACTACATTAGTCACAAGCCCTGTATGTCTACCAAATACTTGAAATGAGGCTGGTCTGCTTTGAGATTTGCTATGAGTATGAAAAATTATATAGTATATTTTATTTTATTGTTTCTCTTATTATTATTTTTTGGTGGAACTGGGATTCCTGGAAACCCTTCTACCTCTAGGCTATACTCCCAGACCTATTTTTTTATATTTTTATTTTAAACAGGGTCTCCTATGTCACCGAGGCTGTCTTTCAGCCTGCGTGATTCTCCTGACTCTGCCTCCTAAGCGCGGTGATTACAAATGTGTGCCACCACGCCTGACCAATTCTTATTCTGATTACATGTTGAAATGTGAATACATTGAAATAAAATATATTTATTTCCCATATGTCATATGGGATAATCCCATATGACTAGCATATATTATTAATAATTCTTATTTTTTATTCTTGTGGGTCTGGGGATGGAACCCAGGGGCGTTCAACCTCCGAGCTACAGCCCCTGCCCTATTTTTTATTCTTTAATTTGAAACTGGGTCTCACTGAGTTTCATAGGGCCTCACAAAGTAGCTGAGGCTGTATGCAAACTATGATCCTCCAGTCTCAGCCTCCTGAATGCTGGGATTACAAGACTGCACCACCACACCTGATCAATTCTTATTATGATTACATGTTGAAATGTGAATACATTGAAATAAAATATAGTGTTAAAACATTGCCAAGTTTTATTTATTCTATATTATTTATTTTCTGGTACTGGGGATGAGACCCAGAGGCATTCTACCTTTCTGTACTACACCCGCAGCCCTTTTTATTTTGAAACAGGGTCTTACGAAATTGGTTTCATACCTGTAATCCTCCTGTCTCAGAGTGCCAAGTACTGGGATTAGAGGCATACACATCAGGCTACCCATCCCACATAAGCCTCTTTGTTTGAATCAACCCTTCAGTGCATTCTGATCCATAGTATTATTTGAATACCACTGGTTTAGAGCAACAGAGGAAACATCTGAGACTCACCTAAAGTAGGACCAGCCTTAATTGCCTGGCTTGAAAATTTGTACTGTTACAGTCCTTTCTTTATATTGCTTGTCGAACTAGGAATTGACCTCAGAGATCTCTGAGCTATTCTCCAGCTATATATATATTCTCAGTAAATTATAGCATGCTTGCCTCAAAGCTGTGATCCACCTCTCTCAACCTTTTAGGTATTGGGAGGACAGATTTGTTCCACCACACTCAAATCACAACCTCTTAAGAATATTTTTCTACTCTCAATATCTTCAAATCTGAGTTGTTATTATCCCATTTGATTTCCCTCTGTATGTCACAGACAGACAGTGCCAAACTACAAAACAAGTTTTGTTGAATTTGTTTTTCATATTTCAAAGATTAAGGAAGTTACACAAAACTGAAACCCTGTAGAATGTGCCTCTAATCATTGAAAAAAATAACTCCTTACTTTTAATCAGAGCTTTTTAAACTAAAAATAAATTACTAATGGATAGTTCTTAGAGTTAGAATCACCTAGTAGAGTCTTTCTATGAAAAGAGGCAAGGGAAATATAACAGCTAATTTACCAGAATTACTTGTGTAAAGGGGATCAACTTAAATAAACTTAATCATGGGAATGCTAAGAAAATTAAATCCAGCCAATCAAAAAACTAAAATTATCAAAAAGGCAAATTTATGATATCAGGAAAATGAGTGTTTTATAAAGAAAGCATAAAATCCAGAATGTGGTTATTTGTGTCACACTATACCACCAGCAGTAAAACCAAGCAGTGATTGCTTTTACTGTACCATTTTGCACAGAATATAAAGGCACTGTTATATGGCCAGTCCTGCTCTTGTGTTTAAGCAAATAACTCAGAGATCAATGTGGTGATAACAGTTCTGAGTATTCTCTCCTGAGATCTAGGGAGATGAGTTAGTTTTACTGCCCAGACATCTAAAGGGAGCCCTCTTGTAGTGTTCAGTAGGCTTGGGGAATGGAAGTTTCCAGTGAGCCTGGATGAGGCACTAGAGTGGTCTGCACCTTAGGAAGTTAGCCATTTGAGGAGCTGACTGGGGGCAAAGGTGCTTATGTCTTTTATGCCTCAGATTAGAAGTTCTCAGAAAGGTCATGCCACTGAGGGAAAAGGCCATAGCAGGATGGGTAGGGAGGAATGAAAATGTGCTGGGCTATTTTCCTCTGCCCACACAGTGGCCATCCCTCTCATCCTGACCCTTTCTTATTCTGCCTCTTCTTGGTTCGGGGTGAGCAGATCACCAGGGGAAGATTCTCTATCCTAGTGACTTGTGAGATGTATTACACTAGGAATGTGGGTGGGAAAAGGCTGGCCTCATCACTTAAGTCTTTCAGCTTGCACAAAGTTATTTCCTCCATGGATTTGGTATGACAGCTTGCCTTGGGCTAAATCCTCAAGAAGCAGAGATCACTGAACAGAGGTTATCAGAACCCAGGCTACACAGAGTTCTCCACCTTCAGGATAGAGGCAGAGGAAAAGAAGCTGTCCAGCAGCCCTGGGCTTGCATCAAGGCAGTGTTACAATAGGAAGCACATTTACCTTTTTGAGCAAGTGGGTATGGTCACAGTGGGATTAGGACAAAAGGCCAAATGCTGATGAACAACCATCCAGAGAAGTCGGCTCATCCCCAAGAAGCCTCATATAGAGAATGTTGCTCACAGCTGTGGGGCCTGAAAGGGATTGTGGTGTGAAATTTGCAGAGAGCAAGCTCTGTGGGAGTGCTCTGTGTATTAGTATCACCCACTGTCATTAGGAACACCCAGAGATTCAGGAAGATATTTCAGGGGATAGTGGGCTGATTAGAGGACTGACTGTGTAAAATTGTTTTTGGAGACCTAGAAATTTCACTTTTACTATCTCTTTCTGGAAGTGTATGTGTTACTAGCACCAAGGTGAAAGCACTTACATTAATTAATTAATTTTCTTCTCTTTCTTTCCTGTTCTGGCTAGAGTCTCAAGTACTATATTAAAAAGAAGTAGTGATAATGAACATCTTTGTCTTGTTCCTGTTCTTAGGGGGAACTCTTACAGTTTTTGTCCATTTAATATCCTGTTGGCCATGGGCCTATTGTATATTGCCTTTAAGATGTTGAGATATGTTCCTTATATTCAGATTCTTTGCAGTACTTTTAGCATGAATGGATGTTGGACTTTTATCAAATGCTATTTCAGCATCTATTGAAATGATAATGTGATTTTCATCTTTGGTTCTGTTTTTATGATGAATTACATGGATTGTTTTTGTATGTTGAGCCAGCCTTGTATCCTTGGTATGAACCCTACTTGGTCATGGTATATGATTTTTGTAATGTGAATTTTGCAGTTTTGTGCCTAAGTTCATAAAAGATATAGGCCTGTTGTTTTCTTTTCTTGAGCTGTCTTTATTTGGTTTTGGTATTAATGTAATGTAGGCTTCATAACATGTATTTGGGGCAGTCCTCTTTCTTTTTATTTATTTATTTATTAATTTATTTTTTATTGGTGCACTGTATTCATACATCATAGTTGGATACAAACTTTTGTAGACATACATGCACATATCACCCAGTCAGCCCCCACCCGATCCCCACCCCATTCTCTCCACATCTCTCCTTCCCATGCTTGGCTTAGTGGTTGACATCTAGTATTATAGCAATTTATCCAAAATTAACAACGATAATTTCACATAACAGTTTCATTTGTCGGATACCAAGCTTTTGATGACTTAAAGATAACATTTCAATATTTCTTTTTGCTTTCTTTTTTACCAGAGAATATTTTTTTCTATTTTTTTAGGTGAAACTATCATATATTTATATAATTATTTTTCAGAAAAAAATATCTATCCTAATATGGAATATGGACTCTAGATACCCAAAACGATCTTGAACAAAGCTAGAAGATATATATTTTCTGATTTCAAACCATATAAAGCTACAATAATTGAAACAGTGTAGTACTGTTCTAAAGGCAGATATATAAACCATTGGAGTTAAATAAAAGCCTAGAGCTAAATTCTTCCCTATATTGTCAAGTTATTTTTGACAAGGTTTCCATGAAAATTTGGTGGTAGAAATAATAATCTTTTCACTAAATATTGTTGAAAAATAATACTTACATGGAAAAGAATAAAATTGGACCCTTACCTAATCCCATATACAAATATTAACTCAAAATAGATAAAAGACCTAAATATAAATCTTAAGACTATAAACTTTTAGAAGAAAATCTGGGTCATAAAACCTCACAACATTGAAATTGGCAGTGATTTCTTGGATATGATTCCAATGGCACAGGCAACAGAAGAGTATACAAACTCCCTAAAAAATAAAAAAAAAATATTGTTTATCCAAAGACAATGTAAACAGAGTTAAAAGTTACTAATAGAATGGGATAAAATATTTCCAAATGCTATATCTGAAGGTATATTAATATTCCAACTAGACATCCTAAAAATTAACAACAATAAAGGTAAACAATACAATTTAGAGATAGGTAAAAGACTAACATAAATAATGAATCTCCACAGATAACCAATCTTAGTTGTCTGTTGGATGGAAAATCTTGTTTCTCTAGTTCTGGTGTGTGTTACCTATTTCTTCTTTGTAGTTAATCTCTTTGAGTATTTTCTCTAGTGCTGGTTTTGAAGACATAAATTCCTTCAGTTTCTGTTTGTCATGGAAGCTTCTTATTTTTCCATCTAATTTGATAGAAAGTTTTGCTGGGTAGGAAATTTTTTACTGGAAGTTGTTTTCTTTCAGAGTTTGAAATATGTTACTCCAAGCCCTTCTGGCTCTCATGACTTGGTTTGGGAAGTCTGGAGTGATTCTAATTGGTTTGCCTCTGAATGTCACTTGGCCCTTTGTTTTTGTTGGCTTTAAGATTCTCTGCTTGGCTTCCACATTGGTCATTTTGACAATTATGTGGCGTGGGGATTCTCTTCTCTGATCCTGTCTAAAGGGAGTTCTATAAGTTTCCTGGACCTGTGTATCGACCTCTTGCTCTATGCTTGGAAAATTTTCTGCTATTACTTCCTTGAAGAGATTGTTGATCCCTTTGGTTTCACTTTCTTTTCCCTCTAATCCAATTATTCTTAGGTTAGCTCTCTTAAAATGGGCCCATATTTCTTCAATGTCAGATTCCTGCTGTCAGATATTTTTTTCTAGATTAGAAACTATGCGTTCATTTTTGGAATGATCATCTTCTAAGAGCGAGATTCTGTTCTCCGTGTGGTCTAATCAGTTGTTCATGCTTTGAATTGAGGCCTTTACTTCATTAATTGCATCCTTTATCTCTTTTTGGCTCTCTCGAATTCTTTTCAAAGCAGCTCTATTATTTCTACAGTTATTTTCCTCATTTGATCTTCTAGAAATCTCTGATTTTCTGTTTTATTGGGTTCTGATGTGGGGTTGTCGGCATTTATTGCTCCAGTGTTATTCCTCTTTCCCATGATTTTGGAAGTTTGTGCCTTCTCTGGGTCCTTCCCTTGGGTCACTATGACTTCGCTTAAGGTGCTCTGGATCTCGAGTCTGTAGTATCTCTGACCCCACTACTCCTTTACTGTGTTGTATCAAGAGTCTCCGACCCAGGGTGTCGATAGAGGCTGCTTTAGACTATGGGGGGTGCCAGGTTGCACGTTCTCCTATGGTTTGATATCTCTGCCACCACCCCTCCCCCACTGGGTCAAGTACCAGGGAGTACAGTACTGGTATTTCTCCTCTATGGCCCGCTATTTGACTCACTGTTCTTGAGTTCTCAGATGTAGCTGTACTGGACTCGGTGAATTCACTGCTGCTGCCGCTGGTGGCAATATGGCGCCGCTGCCATGCCCTCGGCCGTGAGGCTGGCGTATGTTTTCTTCTCTGGTTTTGAGTTCCACTCTGAGTCCCTGCAGCGTGTGCTGAGTCAGACACCGGGACCTTTAGATGATCCCTGCGCTGAAAGATCCCTCCTGGCTGTTCCGCAGTGGCTCACCTCGGCAAGACGTCCGTTGAATTCGCCACTGCCGCCGGCAGTATGGTGCTGCTGCCGCGTCCTCGGGCGTGAGGCCGGTGTATCTCCTCTGTGGCTCTGAGCTCTGTTCTCAGTCCGCTTTCTCTCTGGAGCCTGGTGATTTTTTTGTTTCTCTGGTGATGGTGTTTTCTGGCTATGAAAGGTGCTGATTTTGTGGTAATGGAGATTGGTTGTTAGCGGGGCTCTTAAGCCCCGCTTTTCTCGGTCGCCATCTTCCCGGAAGTCCTTCTTTCTTTTATTTCATGGAATATATTGAGAAGTATTGGGATTTGTTCTTCTACAAAGGTTTTATAATATTCCAATTGAAATTAATGAAATTATTATTCCAATAGGAAACATTCTGATGGCAAGTTCTTTATTGCTGTTTCAATCTCTTTGATTGCTATCGGTTGGTTTAAATTTTCTATATCTTCTTTACTCAGTTTAGAAAAGTTGTATGTATTTAGAAATTTATCATTTTTTTCTAAGTTTACTATTTTGTTAGAGTATAATTTTTCAAAGTTTTTTTCTGATAATTCTCTGGATTTACATGCTGTCAGTGCCAATATATTTTTTCATCTCTTATTTTAGTAATTTTGATTTATTATCTTTTTTGGTTAGATTGGCTAGTAGTTTATCTATCTTGTTTATTTATTTTTTTAGAAACCAGCTTTTAATTTTATTTACTTTCTGTACATTTTATTCTCTACTTCATTGATTTCTGCTTTGATTTTAATAATTTCCTTTCTTCAACTGGCTTTGAGGTTAGACTGTTCCTGTTTTTCAAGGGCATTTTGTGTGTCATTAGGTTATTTATTGTGTGTCTTTTTGCTCTTCTTATATGGGCTTTAAGAGCTATGAATTTCCCTCTTAATACTCCCTTCAGGGTATCCCAGATTATTTGATTTGTTGTGTCTCTATTTTTATTTGTTTCTGCGAATATTTTAGTTTCACCTCTAACGTATTCCATGATCTATTCCTTGTTCTGCAATGTGGTTTTCAGTCTCCATGTGTTAATGTGGTTACTCTGGATGTTCTTATAGTGGTTTTTAGTTTCTTTCCATTGTGTTCTGAAAAGACACAGGGGATATGTCACATTTATTGAATTTTCTATGGCTCACTTTGTGTCCCAGGATGTGGTCACAGCCATTTCCCAAGGGTGTCAGGCAGGGTACTTTTTTGTCCCCTGTTATGTATTTTGGGGTTTTGTTGTTGTTGTTACCTTTCAATTTTTAATTACTTTGTTTAATTATTTTTCTCTTGTCAAGATGCAGTTTTCATGGCTATAGAGATCAAGTGTCAGCATGACTGTGGTGTGCTTCTTCCCTCAGTCCCCATCTTCCAAGAAGTCTTCAGGAATTTCTAGAAGGTACATTTGCTCAGTTTATTGTTTTGTTTTCTAGTACTGGGAATTAAATGCAGGGACCTGTAGACACCAGATAAGCACTCTACCAATGATACATGTACCAAGCCCTCTTTCTCAGTGTTTTCCTTTCTTCTTCTTCTTCTTCTTATTTTTTTTTTGCTACTGATAATCAGTTCTCCTCCCAAGGACTTGAAGCCAACTCCAACCACTTGTTGAGATTGCTTGTTGCCACTAAAAATAACCATAACCTTTGAAGTTTTCTTCCTTCCTTCATAACAGCATTTTCTGCAGCAAGCCGAGTGTCTATTCCTACTCAAGGCACAAAGAATAGGCTCTAGGCATGCATTTGATTGCTGGAAACTTCAAGATTGACAGCTGTTGTCATGTGTTGTTCCATACCTACTGGTAAGTGTAAGGGAGTGCTGAAGAGTCATTAATTATAATTAAGTGACCCCTTGGCAAATATATCAGAGCTTCAACACTATGCTTCTAGGAGGGATCCACTTTCAAAGATCTTGGCCAAATTCCCTAAAAAGACTGGGGGAGGTGCCAATAGGATGTGGACTATGGAGAGTTGCCATTTTGGGGGTTTTCACTTCAGAAAAGTAAGAAGTACAATTGACAGTTATGTAGAGAACAGCATTGGTACACTGGGTGTTATATGATAAATTTGGCCAATACATAAAGACATGATGTTGCTGAGTGTGGTGGCACACGCTCGTAATCCCTGTGCTTGGGAGGAGGATTGCGCAGGTTCAAAGCCAGCCTCGCTGGCTTAGGAGACCCTTCCTACAAAAAAAATTATATGTAGGTCTGGGAGTGTAGCTCTGAGGTAGAAGGGTTTCCAAGAACCCCAGTACCAACATAAAGATATGATGTGATTACTAAAGTTGAATATTTTGGAAATGAAGTAAAGAGGAGGTTGGGCACTGACCAGGCAAGCTGGGAAGGGAATGTTGACAGAAAGTAGTATCTGTGTGTGTCAGAAGACCTACTTTCAGGGTGGGTAGCAAACACTTACTTATTGTGATATTCATGGCCTTAACATAATTTCCAAACCCATGTGCCACTCTTCATAAAATGTTCCTGTTATATCCTTCTCTGGATGAGTACATCCACACTGGTATTTTGGTGACTATTTGTAAAGAATTATGATATATTCACCTTCTTGTCCGCTTATAAAATGCTGGCTCACATACTTCTTCTCTAGCCTTCTTTGTCATTCGTCTTCCAACCTCTGAAATCATGGCTGGTTCATCCCAGACAATATGATCAAAATATTATCTGATTCTAAGGATTTGGTATAGGCCCATCATTCACATAATCTCACTTTAGAATCAGGGTGCTAAAGCATATTACTCATTAAGTTTTGTTCTGGGTAAAAAAAAAGAAAATTTCCTTTATTTACTCTTCTTCAGGATAGCCATTGAGTGAGACTTATTTGTTTACCTAATACACTTTAGAAAGATGCCAGGATATGGCACAAATTTACCTTGAAATGAAGCTTTATTTTTATACTCTAAAGAATCGTCCACGGAGTCCATAAATATTGGTAGAAGGAGTGATGGCAGTGTAACAGACATAGGCAAACTAGCATTGTAATCCATCAGCTGCTATAAACAATCATGCATCTTATATGTGCCTTCAAGAAAATCCCTCAGTACCACTTATGCTTGATAATGAAATATTACTTTCACATGTATAGTTTGAGATGACTGAAAAGCTTAAAATTTTTCAAGGCCAGCCATTGAATCTCTAAAGTGTCAACCAGTAAATGAAAAGTTGTTTCCATAAAGGAGCATAGATATTTACTAAAGGAGACACTAGTTTGACTTAAAATTTAGAAACCTCTGCTATTATCTTAATAAAGATTAATATAGTAGATTTTTTAGTTTCATGTAGTCCAGTAATTTTTTTTTTGCAAGTCTGGGGCTGGAACCCAGAGGCATTTGACCTCTGAGCTACAACCCCTGCCCAATTTTTTATTTTTTATTTTGAAACAGGGTCTCACTGAGTTGTGAAGGGCCTCACTAAGTAGCTGAGGCTGTCCGCGAAACGTAATCCTCTGGTCTCAGCCTCCCGAATGCTGGGATTACAAGCATGCGCCACCACGCCAGGCTACCAGTACATTTTTAGCATCATATGAGCTGGATTACAGTGGCTAAGTAGCAAAAGCTGTTTGCATAACACTATAGTTTGAAATACCCCAAAATTGTTTTGATCTCAATCCAAACATTGTTTTAATCTCAATCCAAAGCCTTTTAGGCTACATGATATATGGATTAAAGCATAATATTAAATGTAGTTTATGTAAAATATGTTCCTATATTTTTTCTCTTCTTTACTTTTTATAGCAATACTGAAATAACTTATTTTTATTTTCTGCTTACTGAGAGGGGAAGAATTATTTGCCAACACTTTTGCTTTATATTGGTGTTGAAGATTACATTGATTAGTTCCAGAAAATTGACTTGTTTAAAACTGCAGCTGCCACTGGAGTCACCGCTTGCTTGAACTTAAAATATTACATTGTTCTATCTTTTCCATGATGTTTTTGTCTTGCACATAGCTAAAACTGGTGATTTAAATGAAGACAGGAAGGATTTATGCATTTCAAATAGTTGATGATAACAATGATCACTAATTTATGTAGGGATTTTTAAAAATTTTGGTAGGAAAGGAAACACAGAAGCTTATCCACATCCTGAACCTTTAATTCTAGGAGGGGGATGTGTTCTGATAATTGCTGAGGTTGAATCAAACTACTTATTAGTAACTTGTACAGAAACTGCAAGGTGATTCAGAAATCCAGTGAACTTCAAAATTCTATTGAGTTTATGAATCTCCTTTATGACCAGAAAACTAGAGTAGTGTTCTGAGTTCTCAGCTATTAGCATTATATTAACACTAATGTTAAATAATGCCTGAAAGATATAATTTCCTTTACCTGGGGAAAAGGCCTTTTGATAATGGTATAAGTCCTAGTAATTATATCATAGGGTCTTTTCTCAGAAATCCCTTTTTTTCTTTCATTCATATGTGACATCATTGTTAATTGGGTTTAGCTCTGTGACCTTAATGAATGACAGAAACTATTGATATTGATGAATCAATGTAAAATTTTTAATCCAGAATTAGAGGTTGTTTTTAGTTTTATAAGTCAAGTGAGATATTATTAGGCATCCTATCTCTTTTGGTGCTAGGTACTCCATAATCAGTTTTCTTCTACCAAGTTCTTGGAAGGTTAAATCAATATAGTAGCCTCCTTACCCACAAGGGTACACGCAAGGGTATCCACAAGGGATACATTCCAAGAAACTTACTAGATGTCTGAAAGTATAGATGGTACCAAACTCTAGATAAACTAGGGATATATATATATATATATATATATATATATATATATATATATATGCCTATGATAAATTTGAACTTAAAATTGTGTCATAATAATAAATTAATTACAATAGCTAAAGTAAAAGGAACTATTATTGAGCCAATTTTTTTTTTGCTAAAACCCTGGGGCATTTGACCTCTGAGCTATACCCATAGGCCTATTTTTTATTCTTTATTTTTGAAATAGGGTCTCAGTAAGTTGCAGAGGGCCTCACTAAGTAGCTGAGGCTGTCTGTAAACTGCGATCTTCTGGTCTCAGCCTACAGAATTCTGGGATTACAAGTGTGCGCTACCATGCCCGGCTCATTGAGCCAATTGTGGTAGCACACACTCTAATGCCAGTCCCTGGGAGGCTGAGACAGAAGATTCTGTGTAGCCTGGGTTCTGATACCCTCTGTTCAGTGGTCACAGGTTTGAAGTCAGCCTCAGCAATTTCGTGAGCCCCTCAGCAACATAGTGAGACCCTGTTTAAAAATAAATTTAAAATAGTATTGAGGGTATGTGAAGAGAAAGCTTCAGGGTTCAATCACCAGGACAACAAAAACAAAAAAGCTCGTAAAACTCTATTCTATAACAAACATTATGTGAAATGGCATCTTATGGTTTTGATTTGCATTTACATAATAGCTAATAAAATTGAACATCATTTCTATTTTGTGACCACTTGTGTATAACTTGTTTCAAAATAAAAAAAAATCTCAAAAACTTATGAATTCAAAGCCAACACTAGAGAAAATACTTAAAGAAATAAACCATAAAGAAGAAAAAGGAAGAAGACTTCAGAATCAGAGAAGAGAGGAAAGTGATCAGAGGGGCTTCTAGGTAAAGAAGAAAGACAAGTCTACCAAACAGAAGACAGAACACAAAATGTCAGAAAACAAAATCATATTTAAATCATAATGCTTAACATCAGAGGACTTAACTCACCAATCAAAAGACATAGACTGGCAATGTGGATCAAAAAACATAACCCAAATATATGCTGTTTGCAAGAAACTTACCTAACAGCCAGAGACACTCACAGACTGAAAGTGAAAGGATGGAAAAAGATATACCATGCTACTGGAGAACAAAAACGGGCAGGGGTAGCAATCCTGATATCCAACAAAACAGACTTTAAACTAAGACACATCAGAAGAGACAAATCAGGGCACTTCCTTTTATTAAAAGGAACAATACAATAAGAGGATATAAGGATAGTAAATGTTTATGCCCCATATGTGAATGCAACCACATTTGTAAAACAAAACTTTGGGACATCAGATCTCAAATAGACCCAAGTACAATAATTCTGGGAGACTTTAATACACCTCTCACAGCACTGGATCAATCTTGAAGGCAAGAGATGAATAAAGACTCTTTAGGACTAAAGAAAACTATGAACAAAATGGACCAAATAGACATATACAGAATATTTCATCAAGAAACTACAGAATACACATTCTTCTCAGCAGCCCACAGAACCTTCTCCAAAACAGATCACATCCTGGGACACCAAGAAAGCACCAGAAAATTCAAAAGATGTAATATAATTCCTTGCATCTTTTCAGATCATAATGGAATTAAAGTCGAAATCAACAATAGGAAACTCAAAAGTTCTATGCAAATACATGGAGATTGAATGACACACTATTGAATGATAAATGGGTAAGAGTGGAGATTAGGAAAGAAATAAAGAAATTTTTGGAAACAAATGAAAACAGAAATACAACTTAACAAAATCTATGGGACACTTTGAAGGCAGTATTTAGAGGAAAGTTTATAGCATTGAGTGCCCGCATAAGAAGGACTCATAATCACCAAGTTCAGATACTATTGGCACAATTCAAGGACCTAGAAAGTCTGCAAAAGTCCAATCCCAAAGCCAGCAGAAGACAGGAAATTATTAAAATTCGAGCAGAAATAAATGAAATAGAGAACAAAAAAAATCAAAATATCAACAAACCAAAAGCTGGTTATTTGAAAATGTTAATAGAATTGATAAACCCCGCCAACCTAACCAAAAAAAAAAAAAAAGAGAATCAATGCAAATTACTAAAATCAGAAATGAAAAAGGAGACATCAGCACAGCTAGGGGAGAAATTCAAAAGATTATCAGAAGCTACTTAAAAATTTATACTCCAATAGACAAGAAAACATGAAAGAAATCGATAGATTCCTAAACTCAGTTAACCTACCTAAACTGAACCAAGAGGACATAGCAAGCCTAAAGCAACCATTAGCAAACAATGAAATAGAAATGGTGATGAAAATCTTCCATCAAAGAAAAGCCCAGGCCCAGATGTTTCCAGCTGAATTCTACAAAGCCTTCAGTAAAGAACTAATACCAATACTGCATATCTTATTCCAGGAAACTGAAATAGATGGAAGTTTCCCAGATTCCTTCTACAAGGCCAGTATCACATTAATTCCAAACCAAATAAATATACCTCAAGAAAGGAAAACTACAAACCAATATTCTTAATGAGCATAGATGCAAAAATTCTATAGAAAATACTAGCCATACGCATTCAAAACCATATGAAGAAAATAATACACCACGACCAAGTTGGTTTCATCCCAGGAAAACAAGGCTGGTGCAACATATGCAAATTAATACATGTCATTCACCACATAAATAGAATCAAGAATAAAATCCACATCATTATAGCAATAGATGCTGAAAAAGCTTTTGACAAAGTGCAACACCCATTCATGTTAAAAACACTACAGAAATCTGGAATAAAAGGAACATACCTCAACATCATTAAGGCAATATACAACAAACCCAAAGCCAACATTATACTGAATGGGGAAAAACAGTAAGAATTTCCCCTAAAATCGGGAACAAGACAAGGATGTCCTCTATCACCACTCCTCTGCAGTAAAGTCCATGAGACACTTGCCACAGCAATGAGACAAGAGAAGGAAATCAAAGAAATTCACATAGGAAGAGAGGAATTAAAATTATCCTTATTTTCAGATGACATGATTCTTTATCTGGAAGAGCCTAAGAACTCAACCAAAAGACTTCTGGAGTTAATTAACAAATTCAGCAAAGTTTCAGGATACAAAATCAACCTAAAGAAATGAGTGGCTTTTCTATATACCAACAATGAATCAACAATGAATGAAATAAAACAATCAATTCCATTCACTATAACCTCAAAACCAATAAAATACCTAGGAGTAAACCTAACCAAATATGTAAAAGACCTCTATAATAAAAACTATAAAACATTAAAGAAAGAAATTGAAGAAGACCTTGGAAGATGAAAAGACCTCCCATGCTTGTGGATAGGCAGAATAAATATCATCAAAATGGCCATTCTGCCAAAAATGATTTATAGATTCAATGCAATTTCCAATGACTTTCTTCACAGACCTAGAAAAAGCAATCATGAACTTTGTATGGAGAAAAAAAAAGACCCAGAATAGCCAAAGCAATTCTCAGCAATAAGACTCATGCAGGAGACATCACAATTCCAGACTTCAAACTATACTATAGATCAATACAGTAAAAACAGCATGGTACTGGCACAATAACAGGTACACTTACCAGTGGAACAGAATAGAAGATACAGAAACAAATTCACACACCTACAGTCAATTAATCTTTGACAAAGTGGCCAAACTCATATGCTGGAGAAAAGACAGCCTTTTCAATAAATGGTGCTGGGAAAACTGGCTATCCATTTGTAGAAAGATGTAATTAAATTCTTACCTCTCACCATTCACAAGAATCAACTCGAGATGGATCAAATACTGAGAAATTAGACCAGAGACTGTGAAGTTATTTGAGGAGAACATAGGCTCAACACTACAACATACAGGCACAGGCAGTAACTTTCTCAACAAAACCTCCAAAGCTCAGGAAATTCAAGCAAGAATCAACAAGTGGGATAGCATCAAACTAAAAAGCTTCTTCTAGTCAAAAGAAAGCATCAAGAACCTAAAGTGGAAGCCTGCAGAATGAGAGAAGATCTTTACCAGTCACCACTTCGATAGCGGGCTAATATCCAGAATATACAAAGAGCTCAAAAGACTCTACACTAGCAAAACAAACAACCCAATCAAGAAATGGGCAATCGAATTGAATAGACACTTTACAAAAGAAGAGATACAAATGGCCAATAGATTCATGAAAAGATGTTTGTCATAATTAGCCTTCAGGGTGATGCAAATCAAAACTACGCTGAGATTCCATCTAACACCAGTCAGATTGGCAAGCATAAAGAAATCAAGTAACAACAAATGCTGGAGAAGATGTGGGAAAAGAGGAACTCTTTTACATGTTGATGGGAGTGCAAACTATTTCAGCCACTATGGAGATCTGTGTGGAGATACCTTAGAAAACTGGGAATATATCCACCATATGAATCAGCTTTACCACTCCTGGGTATTTTTCCAAAGTGGTTGAAAGCAGAGAACTACAGCAACATATGCATACCTATATTCATAGCAGCACAATTTGTAATAGCCCAAATATGGAAACAACCTAGGTCCCCATCAACAGATGAATGGATAGCAAAACTTTGGGAAATACACACAATGGAATTCTATTCAGCTGTAAAGAACAAAATCATGTCATTTGTAAGAAGATGGAAAGTGCTGGAAAGCATTTTGTTAAGTGATATCAGCCAAATACAGAAAGAGAAGGGCCATATGTTTCCTCTAATATGCCCAAACTAGTGAGCATAGGGGATACCAGAGGGACTCTAGAAATTGCAGGGGAAATCTCAGCAAATTTTGAATGGAAAGTTAAGAGAGGAAGGAGGCTGAACTGGATAGATGAAGGGCTACTTCCAAATAGGTATAAAAGTATGAATATAGGAAGTTTAGATTGGGTTCTAAATGTCAGGAGGGGTGAAGGGAAAATGAGGGAGGATGGAGAGGGCACCAAATATAGATTAAATGTATAACATTTACTTTCAATAAAAATAAAATAAAATAAAATTCTCAATAACATTGTCCCAGTTCAAGAGTGTGGTAGACACTGTGATGTACCACTCATGGTTCCCTCAGGGATGAAGGACCTATTCATTGCTAGGAGTTTGGAAGAAAACTGCTTCACTGCAGGGACAGTTGATGCCAAGAACTGATTTATAAAGTTTATAAAGGCTTCTTGCCCCATGGGGGGTCAGTTATGAAAACTCATCTTTTTAGGATTGGCTGAGATCTTCACTGAGATTGTCTGATAACCAACCAATTGTTCTATTTCATCCTGTTTCCTTCAATGATTTTCCACATATATTGATCTGGCTAACATTGTTTTATATATTTACTTCACAAATTTCTGAGTTCACATGCCTGATAAAATGATTTGTAAATGAAAGCATAGGCTGAGACATGAGAAGGCAATAGAAGGCATGGGAGAAAAGAAACATAGTAGAGAAGGTTCAAAGCTGGATATATACATTATAACCATTAGGAATTGCTATGGTTTTGATATACAATGTCCTCCTAGATTTTGTAGAGATAACGCAGCCATCTTGGTGGTGGGGCTTTATTGCTGAGGAGGGCTTCCTAGAAGTACAGCCTTGGGGATTATATATGATCCTCCCTTTTCATGTTCCCTGCCTCTGCTTAAAACTTCTATGAAATGAAATAAGAGTCTTTCCACTTGTACACTCTCTGCTTCCTGTCACCATGCTCTGAGCTCCATAGCCTTTACCAGGCCTAAAATGGACTGCAACCTCTGATACTTCCAGAACTGTGATCAAATAAACATTCTTCTAAGAGGTACTTGTTGAATATTTAGGATTATAGAAGGAAATGTTGGCAGAAACAGGCATTACAAAATTAATGAGTTTTAGGTAGATTATTGCATAATTCATAACTCTTTGAGATCAAAATTTTGTTGTAGAGATCCCATAGTTTTTTTCCCATGAAGAGCTTTGCAATCTTTTTGATTACATTAAGCATAAATACATGAGAGAAATTGAGAGTACAGTTAAGTATGTAATGTGGTGCTACTCAAAGGCAAAGAAAAGCCAACTCAAAAACATAGAATTGTACAAGTGAAATATTTTCTTTGACATTGATTATTTTAAATTAAACTTCATGCAAAACCCAACCTATTTTTAAACATATTTATATGTGTTTTGGTATAAAATGATATTTTCATATGTTCTTTAAACTTAGAGTAAAATTTGCACTCCAGGAAAATGTGCAAATCTCTGATGTACTATTTTTTGGGGATATTCTTTGGGAGACATGGCTGAAACCAACTGAGGAACTGAGAGTATTATCCAGTCTAGGCTAATTACTAGCTGGTTATGTGAGTGCTATGAGACTATCACAAAATCAGTCCATACATGATCATCTTAGTAAAGTGCACATGAAATTTATTCTTATTTCATTGACCACTTATTGTAGGCTAGGCACTGTGCTAATTATTTTATATTGAATTTATTTTATATTGAATTTATTCTTTAAATGGGAACTATTATTGTACTCACAAGCTATTACATAAACAGATATTTTAACAGTTCAAGAAACTAATACTCAAGGAAGTATTGCAAGTTGTCTAATCTATAAAATTAATAGTTGATATATCTATAATTTAAATTGTGATCTGTATAAATTATCTTAATTTAAGTTCCTCTGAAAATTAGGCCTGTGAAAAAGAACCAAGTGACAGAAATTTATTTGGTATGCAATCCCAGAAAGCAGAGTGAGAGAGTAGAGAGGCCAAGAGAAGAAAGAATGAAAAGCTGATATACAAATAAACTTTAAAATAATTACAATGAACACTGGAGGCTCAATTTTACTGGGACCTCTCAAGAATCATATAAGATGCCTCCCAGAAAAATCAACCAAGAAGATAAGGGGAAAATTTAATCACTGACTCAGACTCCAGGACTCAAGGACTGTCCTTGGGAGTATGGAGTATATTTCTGAACTGCATATGTTGAGCAACAGAAGTAGGAGAGTAGGCCATGAAACCTCAAGCAGAAAGACCTCATGCTGTACAGGACTGAGGTATAAAAGCTGCCTGTAGGAAATGTCTAAGGTGAAAGCTGCTGAGATCAGATGTAGGCCAAAAGACCATGATATGGAGCACCCAGAGACATCTGTTCCAGAACTCTTCATTTTGTGCTTGAAAGCACAATTCTACTTAGAAACTACCTATTCAACCAAAATGTTTTCTGATACTCTCCTAATATATTAATTTCATCCTTCCACAAATATTAATTGAGGTCCTTCTATGTTTTAGATACTTGATAATATCCTGAAAATATAGAGACAGAAAAGCAGAAGTACTGCTCTCAAGTAAATGTTCATTTTTGTGATTATCTGACAAATGCATGACAGTGCAAATAAGATGAAGAAAGTAAAATGGTTATTCAGGTTGTGAGGGTGTGTATGTGTGTCTGCATGTGTGTGTATTCGGGGTATGTGTGTGGTGTGTGAGTGTGTATGTGTGTTGTATTCTAGTCTATAATGTGCCATTGTATTCAAATTGCAAAGGAGAAGTTGATTAGATTTAGAGTTATAATGTGTTGGAATGTATGTAACAATTTTAATAATCTACTAAGAAGGTGATTGAGAGTGAAGTAAGAGGACTGCAGGAGGGAAAAACTATCATCTTGTCATCAGCTCCATATTCTCTTGACAGCATGTGCAGCATGTACTTGCCTTTACATTTCATAACTTTGAACTCTTCTTGACACAGCTATTAAAGCCCAGCCTTTGAATAACCTGTCCCATACATAGCATTAAGACCCAATGTTTGATTTCCTGACAATTATCAGAACTTCAAAGTATATATGATCACAGGCTATGTGTGTACATGAATGTGTGTCTACTTTTTAATGGATGAAAGAAAGATCTGGGCTAGATGTGCTTGGAATATTTAAACTGTATTCCCAGTATATTTTATTAATCAGGATCCAAGAGGAGCAGAAATTGCAGCAACATCTTCTTGGTATTAGTTTGAAAAGACATTTCAAATCCTTACTAAGTTACTGTGTTCTTGTGCATAAGCAGAGTAATTGGTTTTGCTATCTGAAGAATGTTGCAAAATCCTTTTCTCAAAGTCATTTGTTTTACTAAAATATTTTATATACTTAAAACTTACCTTTTACTATACCTTCTTCTCTCACATATTTTCTTTGGTATGGTAGCACTTAAGTCCCTAACATTTTTTAGTTAGTTCAGTGAGACAACATGGTAAAAATAAAGATGGTAAGGAATTGAGACTCAGACTTTCTAGGTTAGCCACTCCAGGCTCTTCTGGGGTCTAGCATGCCCTGCGCAACCCCTGCCTGGGGCACAGGGTCCTGCGGCCTGGACCCCGGTTTCTCCAGGTGTCCTGCATGCCATGCATGACCCCCACCCAGGGCCCAGGGCCTTGTGACCCGGGCCCCCTCTAATGTGCTTTTAAAGCAAGAAAATTATAAATCAAAGTATGATTTTATAAACATTACAATATACTATTTAGAATTTCAGAGTAAAAAGGAACCAAGAGTTAATCTTTAAGAAATATATCATACTTCATTAAATTCAAAATATATTCAAGAAAGTTTCCAATGTTACAATATCTTTAAAATGGAGTCATTCAGTTTTCAGAAAGCATTAATAGAAAGAGCTACATATTTCAGAAAAACTGGATGAGTGAATACCAGAGCTTTGACATAAAATTTGGTTCTCTACCTACTGAAAACCAAGAAAAAAAGTGAAAATATTGGCTTATATTCATCTCTGTATTACATAAAATGACATAGAAAACTTTATCTTGAGATTAAAATTCATTGATCCTAAAATTAAAATTTTAAAATACAAGAAACCCACTGCCTGAATACTTACATAAAGGACCTGTGGAAATAACATACAATGGATAGTCTCCTTTTGTGTGTGGTATATGGTATTGAGGATTGGAACCATGGGTGTTCTACTTCTGAGCTATAGTCCATGCCTCTGTTTATTTTTAAATAGGATTTTTCTAAATAACTGTGCTATAGCCTTGAGCCAGCAATCCTACTAACTTTCCAAATGTTTGGATTACAGGTATGTGCCACTGTACCCAACTGACAATCTCTTTAAACATAGTTTAAATCATATAGAAATGTTTCCTAATATTAGTTTACTTATATGAAAGTTAGAAACAGTTATCCAAATCAATAAATATAGATCTTGGAGTAAGGACATAATAATGTGTGGTCCGCATGAATTAAAAGTTTAAGTTTGGCCGAGAGAGATAAAACATGCTTTTAATCCCAGTACTTGGAAGGCTGAAGAAGGAAGATTGCAGGTTTGCAGCCAGCCTAAGAAACTTAGTGAGGCTCTCTGCAATTTAGTGAGATATTGCTTCAAAATAGTAAAAATAGGGCATGGGGTGTAGGTCTGAGGTCGAATGCTCCTGAGTTCAATCCCCAGTTCAATCAAAAGAAAAAAAAGTAAGTTCAAATTGAAAGCATGGTTTAAATGAAATTCTCAGCATTAAATCTCTTTTTCTCCATATGAATTGGCTTCATTTTTAGGCATGCATGGTCACTGGCAACTCTAGACTTACATTCATTATGCAATGATTCCAGGAAAGATAAGATATATCACAAGAGTTCAGCCAAAATCTTATATATGGGCTTAATTGATCAAATTCTTATTATGGACTCATCTCTGAAAAAATCACTGCATCCAGGGAAAGGAAATCATTACATTATTCAGGCATGTATCAAATGCATGTCCCTAAATAATAAAAGAAAAAAATCAATCTCTCCAAAAAATATGGATTGAGAATGATAAGATAGGTTTGGTGGGGAGTGTTTCAGTTAACTTCTTTGTTGCTCTGACCAAAATTTCTCACAAAAACATCTTAGAAGACCAAAGGTTTTATTTGGCTCACTGTTTCAAAGTTCACTCCATGGCAGGCCAGGTCCAAAGCAAAAGCTTTATGATGGCAGGATGTGGTGGAGAAAAGCTGTTCAGGGCAGGCAGTATGCATAGAAAGAAAGAGGAAGGGATAAGGGACACATATAGTCCCTAAAGTTACATTCCAGTGATTTGCCTCAACAAGCTATGCCCCACATACCTATAGTTACCATCTAGTTAATACACTCAAATTAGTAATCCATCAGTGGATTTATCTACCAGTGATATTAGAGTCCTGACTTGATTATTTCACCTTTGAACAATTTTGGATTGCCAATAGATGAGATTTTCTGGGAGAACATTTTATATAAAAAGCATAATAGGATATAAGCTAGGGTAAATAAAAAGCTTTATCAAGGTTAGAGATATGGGGCAGAAAAAATAACTCAGAATGTACAATCATGTCATTCTCACGAGATTGTTTAATGAGCTCAGAACATAAATCAGGAAGTTTAACTGAAGTTTTCAATGTATCAAGATAATATAGATTAAAATATTCATTTATTTATTTATTTATTTATTTATTTATTTATTTATTTATTTTGCTGGTACTGGGGTTCCTGGAAGCCCTTCTATGTCCAGGATATACTCCCAGACCTATTTTATTGTTGGAAACAGGGTCTCGTAAGCCAGAGCGGCTGGCTTCGAACCTGCACGATCCTCCTGTCTCCGCCTCCCAAGAACGGGGATTACAAACGTGTACCACCACATCCATCAAAAATATTCATTTTTTTATCACAGAAATTTCCTTGATAATTGAATGAGAGGTTTAAAATTTCAAAGACTGAAAATTCTTCTTCTCTAGAAAGCTAAACTTTCTTTCAACCACTAAATAATTTCTTTGCTTCCTGTATGCTCAATTGACAATCATCCATTAGATATAGTAATATAGTCTAACAATTTGTAAGATCTTGCTGGTCTGAGAACTTTGTTTACTTAAGAAACTATGTATACATTCTGTTTACTTAAGAAACTATATATTTTCCATTCACTATTAGTACCTTATTACTTTTTGAATTCTGAAAGGTCAGTTTTATTTTCTTCTTATCTTAGTTCTTGGTGGGAAGATTTCACTGGTAATGTCTATCTTATCAATAAGCATTTCTTTCCTTAAAAGGCTGTTGCAAGAACCAAATAAAGTAAAGTATGAGGTCTGTAAAGCACCGGTAACTTGATAATAATACTCAATACATAATTAGTATTGTTCAAATAATTAAAAAAACAAGGGAACAAAATTATATAATTCTGGAATCTATCATTTTTCCTCTTAGAGTTTTGTAATCTGAATTCTGTGTGGTTATTTAATGGTACCAGTGTTTTCCAAGTCACTATTGAAGCGTTTATCATAATTATTAATTCTCCTTGCATTTGGTTTCTAACATTATTTTAGGCAATGAATGAGATTATTTGCCTAATTAGTTGCCTTATCTCATTGACTGCATCTTCGGAATAACTTTTATATATCTTTCTTTTTTCTCCTATACAACTGCCACTATGCTAGTTTTGATCATCATTACTCATTCCCGTCACAATAGCAATTAATCTCTCCATAAAAACTCCTTATTTTAAAATGTACTATATTTTGTTACCTGATTAATTATTGGATTGTGCCACTTCGTTTCTTGGAAATTGATGGTGACTATCAGAGGACTGTAAAGTCAATGCTTCTGACTCTATATCCAAATAATGAGGCTTGAATTTAGATTTTCAGCCTCAGAAATATTTATATTAATAAATTCTATGATTCAGCAAAATTTATTTATTTGTATTTTTAACAAATTTCCTTTACTTTCTTAACACTGTACAGTTGCTCTTCTTTCTGCTTCTAAGGTTCTAATTTCTCATCACAGCATATACAAATCCTATCTGCTCATCAGTGTCCATTTAAAATATCACCTCTTTGTCACCTACTACTCTGATAAAGGATTATTATTTTGAACATACAGAGAACTCAAACTAAGTACTAAGAAAACAAATAACCCAATCAAAAATGGGCAAGCAAACTAATAGACACTTCATGAAAGAATAAATTCAAATGGCCAATAAATGAATGAAAAAATTCTCAACATCATTAGCAATCAGAAACATGCAAATCAAAACTACCCTGAGATTTCACCTAACTTCAACTATAATGGAAATCATTCAAAACACAAACAACAACAAATGTTGACAAGGATGTGGAGCAGTGGGAACTCTAAAACATTGTTGGTGGGATTGCAAATTAGTACTACCACTTTAAAAAACTAATTTCAGTTGCAGTTCTGCAGGGGTTAAATCCTACAGCGATTCCTCCCCCTTAGCAAGTAAAAGCTCCTTCAAGTCCCTGTAAGCGTGGGGTCTCCTCCGGGGGGCTTGGGAGAAAGGAATCTGAAGAAATGACACGGGACACCTGCCTCTTGTGCAGCTGACAAAGTTTTAATTTTCATAACTGGTACTTATACCCTTATCCCCACCAAAGGACAATAGTGAGGCATAAGTGTAAACAAGATAAACAGGATAAAAGAAGATCCATGGCGTTACAGTTTAAGATTTGTCTGGGACTTGGCAATTACAGTCAGCCTACTTGGCTTTTGTGATTGAAATCAGGTTTCTGGCCTCACAGGTAAACCCTAGGGGACAAGGTCCAGAATCCGGAAATGCGGGGGTGGGGGGGTGGGGGGGCGGGGGTGGGGTGTGGGGGGTGTCACACCTAAAGTCCGTTTTGGAGAAATTCAGTCGTCTAGGATTTCCTTTAATCCTTTCAGAGTCTTTTGTCCCTGGGGCTTAGTCCAGGCCCTCCTCTGCCTATCAAGATCCATAGGGCTGAGGTGAGGATTTGTCCGGTCCTGTCTGCTCCACCATCTCCTATAAGGCAATACTTATATTACAAATAGTAGACAGGGCAAAAACATAACACAGGTGATTGGATTTCTATAATTGTTCTTTAATGCATAATCTTGAAGCAGACTTTTGGGTTTTTTACTGTCCTGCTGCTGAGTCACAAACAGTAGGTTTTTGTTAAGTCAAGGCTAGAAAAGAGCTTATTATCATCTCTAAGAGGGAAACATGTGGCCCAGATTCCAGAGACAGTTTTACATTTCTTTGGGAAATGGGGCAAAAGGTAGAAATTTGTTTTTGCAGCCTTCCCTGCTGGCAGAGAGGTGCTGGGAGCTAATCTTCAGATCAAAGGACCTGCTACAGAAAGTCCAAGAGGAATTTTGCAGCCCCTGAATTCTGACTATCCTTTATTACAGCTGGAACAATACAGAGAAAGTCTGAGGGCTCAGATATTTTACTATAAAATTTATCTTTCATGGACTCAACTTCTTCCACAGTCCTAATTCTTGGGATCCTGTTTTACATCATTGGAGTTTATTAGTATAGAAATCTAAGAGCAGGGAGTATTTTTGCCAGAGATGATGCTTCCTCCTCAGGGCTTACTTCCGTGAAGCTTTTTGCCGATAATACAAGCGTTTCTCATGCACATATATGCTGAGGAAGGACAGTGGCATGATTCAGCAATACCACTTCTGATTGTCTAAACAAAAGAAAGGATACCAAACTACCACTTTGGAAAAGAGTATGGAGGATCCTCAGAAGAATGAGAATGAACTTACCATATGATGGAGCAATACCACTTCTGGGTATCTACCCAAAAGAAAGGAAACAAATCTACCAAACTAATGCATGCATATTAGGTTCAGAGCTGCTCAATTCACCATAGTCAAACTATGGAACCAGCCAGGATGTTCATCAACAAATGAATGAATTACAAAACTATGGGATATGGATACAATGGAATTCTACTCAGTCATAAAGAAAAACATGATTACATCATTTACAGGGAAATGGATGGAAATGGAGAACATTAAGCTAAGTGAGGTTAGTCAGTCACAAAAAATAAGAAATTGGATGCTCTCCCTAATATGCAAAAGCAGAGAGCAAATGGATCATAGGAGGAACTCTAGATGAAGCAGGAAATACTATAGATAAGCAAACAAGGTGACCTAACTGAGGGGATAGGAGAATGGAAGAGGGAAATTCTCTAATGCACATGATGTACATTAACAAACACATCAATGTCAATCGCTAAACCAAATATGAGAAGAAGGGAGGAGAAGTGAATGGGGTGGAAATTGGGTAAGGGCTAATTGGGTGATGTGTGTATGTATGCTTTCACCATCTCATACCCCATTAAGATGTATGACTATTCTGCACCTCAGTGAGACTCGGTTTCAAAATAAATAATAAAAATTAGGGCAGGGGAGGGGGGTTAGCTCCGAGGTCAAATGCCCCTGGTTTCTATCCTTAGACCTGAAAAATTAAAAGATGTATGACTAAACAAATAAAATAAAATATCACCACCATGGAGTCATCTTTGATTTTTCCAGCCAGAACCAATTTTTCTTTTCATTAATTATTATTATATTACCTTCTTTTGCACATTATCTTCTGCTTTATAATGACATATATTTGTCAGTTGCTTATGTTTATGGTCCATGTCATTCCATTTGTTTATAATTTTTTTGTGGTTTGATAATTCTCCCCAACACCAAGTTCTTAAAACATATTGGAAATATAATCTCTAGTAAAACAGTATAAATTTATATAAATTTATATATAATAACAGGTATCTTCCATGTGATAAAGTTCATAGTAACATTCAGTTTGATCACTAAATAGGATGTTTTAATCAGTCATAATTACAAATTTTTATTATGTATTGAATTTGTATTGTGTTTATTAGGCTATTTTAATACTATTTGTCAGTTCAAAGATAAATGAGATAGCCAGGCAGGGTGAAAAAGTGAGGTTTATTTTCTTCTTTTTTTTTTTTTTTTTTTTGCTGATGGTTAACCAGGTTTGTCAACACCATTGATCAAAGAGGCTACATTTATTACACTGTATGTTTATGGCCCCTTGTCAAAAATTGATTGGTTCTAAGTGAGCAGATTTATTTTTGAGTATTTTATTCTGCTCCATTGGTCTATGTGACTGTTATTGTGCCAATATCATGCTGGTTTTATTACTATGTCTTTGTAGTATAGTTTGAAGTCAGGTAATGTGATTTCTCTTGCATGGTTTTTGGTTTTTGTTGCTGAGAACTACTTTGTCTATTATGTTTTTTTGTTATTCCAAATAAATTTAAGAATTTATTTTTCTGTCTGTAAGAAATGACCTTGGTAATTCAATGGGTAATGCATTGAATCTGTAGAAAGAGTGGTGATTTTCAAGATATTTATTCTACTTATCCAAAAATTGAATAATTTTCCATTTCCTAAGGTCTTATTAGATTTTTTTCAGTTTTATAGTTTTCTTTGGAGAGGTATTGCACCTCTTTGTTTAGGTTTATTTCTAAGTATTATTTCTAAGTATTTTATTTTTGTGTGGGATATCTTGAGTGAAAGTGTTTTTTGGATTTATTCTTCAGTGAATTTATTAATAGAAAACAAAAAAGTTTCTAATTTTTTAAGAATGAATTTTTATCCAGACACTTTGCTGAATTTGTTGATCAGTTCTATAATCATTCTGGCTGAATTTTTTGGGTCTATTAAATATAGTATCATGTAATCTGCAAATAGGGGTAGTTTTAGTTTTTATTTTCCTATTTGTATTTTTAATTCTTTCTTTTGCCTTATTGCTCTGGCTAGAGACTCAAGTACAATATTGAAAAGAGGTGGTGATAATGGACATTCATCTTTTTTTGTTCATGTTTATAGGGGGGATTTTAATATTTTTTCCCATTTAATATGATGTTGACCATGGGGCTATTGAATATTGCCTTTATGTTGTTGAGAGATTTTTCTTCTATCTCTGCAGTACTTTTTTTATAAATGGGTTAGATTTTAACTAATGCTTTTTCAGTATCTATTGAAATGGTTACATAATTTTTGTCTTTCATTCTGTTTATGTGATGACGTATATGTATTGTTTTTTATACATTAAGCCAGAAAGCCTAGAATCCTTGGTAAGAACCCCACCCTGCACAAGAGTCAATAAAAAGATATCAAAGACTTAGAAATCAGGCCAGAGACGTTGTAGCTCTTTGAAGAGGGTATAGGTCCAACAATTCAACACATAGCACAGATAAAAACTTATTCAACAAGACCCCAAAGGCACAAGAAATTAAAAGGAGGGTAAATACTTGGGGATGCATTAAACTGAAGAGCTTCTGTACAGCAAAGAAAACTATCAACAATAGTAACATAGAGCCAACAGAATGAAAAAAAAAATATTTTTTCCAATTACTCTGATAGAAGACTATTAACTAGAATAAACAGAGAACTCAAGCAACTCACTGCTAAGGAAACAAATAATCCAGTCAAAAATGGGCAAGTGAAGTAAGCATACTCTTCACAAAAGAAGCTCAAATGGCCAATAAATTTATGAAAAAATATTCAACATCATTAGCAATCAGAGATTAAAAAAAATAAAAACTACCCTTAGGTTTTACCTAACTTCAATTACAATGTCAATCATTCAAAAATGTAAAAAACAAATTCTGGTGATGGTGTGGAGAAGTGGGAAATCTAGGACATTGGTGATGAGTTTGCAAGTTAGGGAAACTACTTTGGAAAACAGTATGGAGGATCCTCAGAAGAACGAGAATGAACCTACAATATACTCCAGCAATACCACTTCTTTGTATCTACCTGAAAGAATGGAAGACAAACTATCAAACGAATGCCTGCATATATATATATATATATATTCAAAACCTCAGGATTCACAATTGACAAATTATGGAACCAGCCAAGATGTCCATCAACAGATGAATAGATTAAAAAACTATGAGATATATACACAATGGAATTTTACTCATCCATAAAGAACAAAATTATTTTATATACATAGAAATAGATGGAACTGGAGAACTTTATGTTATGTGAGATTAGTCAGTCACAAAAGTAACAAAATGAATGCTTTCCTTAATATGTGGAAAAAGATCCAAAAGAAAAACTTTAGACAAATAAAGAGAAACCATAGATGAGCAAATAAGGCAACCTAACTGAGGAAGATAAGAGGGGGAATAGGAAAATTTCTAACGTACATTATGTACTTTCACAAACATATCAAATTCAATCACTGAACTAAATATTAAAAGGTAAAGGGGGATGGAATGTGGTGAGAAGTAGAGAAGAGCTAAATTAGTGATGTGTGCATGTATGCCTCTACCATCTTGTACTCCTTTAATATGTATGACTACAATGCACCAATACAAAAAGAAATATAAATGAGGCATGAATTATCAAATCTGTTGAGAAAGAACTATTACTCAGATAGCATAACAGGATGTATAATGGTATAGGTATAAGGGAGTGAGATTTTAAAATAAAAAATCAACCACCATGGTTTAGTGAGATTGTTTCAAACTTCATTTCAAAGGTATGCTTAATTTTGAGTGTATAACATTGATCTCTGAAGCCTATTCGCCAAATATTTTTTTGTGTGAACCTGGACATTGAACCTAAAGACTGGCATATGCTATATAAGTACTGCACCATTGACCTCTACCTCCAGACCCATCAAATACTTTTTTTTCCATTTGATTTTATTGTTGCAGGTCTTCCACACAAAACTTTTTAAAATAAATCACATGTGTATAATTTTTTATTTAACTAACACAATGCTGATTAATATTTTCTTTCTGATTTAAACATCTTATACTTAATAAATAGATTTTCAGTTTTAGCAAATTTTTCTATATCTTAATATTTCCATTTTGTGCCTTCTGCCTATATTTTTCTGCCTATCTTTAAGGATATGAAGATATTGTGTTTTCTTCTTAATTATTATCATGACTAATATTCTTTAGTACATGACAGCTACTGCTGAATGTTTTATGTTTTTAATTCATTAAAATAGCTATTAATTAGTCTCTATAATTAGCCCATTTTGTAGATAAATAAATTTATTCCAGAAATGCTTCTCATATATTCCTGCTCTGTACAGGTGCTGTGTCTTAATTTCTAGACAGAACCATTCCTGATTAGAGTTATCCTACTGAAAATGTTAAAAAAAATCAGTATTGTATTCTTACTTTAGGCTAAGTTTATTTCAATGTAAAAACATTAATCATGCAAATAGTTTAGTACTAGAAAATCAAGACATTTGTAATAGTAGTCACAGTTCAAAAAGAAAATAAAGCTTATGATCATGTAGACAGATGGCAACATTAGAAAATTCAGTATCTCACTATTAATAAAATATAAATGTAATTCATTTAAGTAGTAGGCAATATTAAATGTAATGATAATTACTAGACTCATGTTTTAAAATCAGGGATAAGATAATAACCCCAGATACCACTAGTATTGGTAAATCAATATGATTATTATTTACTCTTTTCCTGGATTTTTTTCCAAAATAAAAAATACTAGTTAATAAAATTTAAAGAATATATGTTAAGAAAAGTGACAAAACTACTGTTATTTTTTGATTATTGCATATCTGGCAAAACTAGGAGTTTGTAGTTGATAAACAAACAAAAACTAAACAAAAAAAGAAGCAATATGAGCATTCATTAACATAGTTAGCAGCATTTATGGATTGTGTTGTTTTCCCAAAGATTTATATGCTGAAGCCTTAACCTGCAATGTCATAACTATATTAGAAAATTCAGCTTAAATGAAGTCTTAAGAGTAGTTTTGATAATAAGATTAATGTCCTCAAAAGAAAAGACACCAGAGAACTCTGTCATCACATTCAAAGGGAGATTATATGAGCATAAAATAAAATGGTAGCTACTTACAAAACAAGATAAAAGGCCTCAGAGTGAAGTCTCCTTTACCAGCACCTTAATATTGAGCTCCTCAGCCTCCCAAACTATAAGAAATAAATTTCTGTTTTGAAGCTACCCTGACTATAAACATGATAGCTTGGTCTAATATAGCTACCAATTTTAGTAGACAAAATTAGTAAGAATTTTCTATAATAGGCACATGATTTTAAGTTATATTTTTTCATCATATGTATATCTATGCATATAGATATACATATATATGATGTGTGTCTGAAATATTTTAAGTATTTTAAAAAGACAATGTAGGTTGGACAAATATTGGTAAAATAAATGAATAAAATCAGATAACAAATTACCATAATTTTGTGAAGAAAATATAAAATGAATTAAATATGTACATATACCCACAATCACATTCCATTCATGAGATCAGAAAAACAACATGGAAAGGGCAACAAATACATAGGAACTATAATAAAAATCTGTAAAGCTAACTCAGTGACATATAATAGTCTTGAGTAAGTGGAGAAGTTTACTCTTTTCTCAGATTGTGAATATTTTAATTCCTCCATGAATAAATTAATATATAAATGTGACCACAGTAAACATTCCAGAGGGGAACATTTTTATAACTTGGAAAATAATGTAATGTTTATCTGAAAGAGTTAAACCTATGAGAGTAGCTAGAAAACTTGTGAAAAAGAGAAGCAAGAAGGTCATTGCTTCACCAGATTTTGAAACTTTTTATAAAGCTATTCAGAATTATAACCTCATTACTGGCCCTCATATGAAGCAGATTAAAAACTTTAGATGTATTATTATGTTCATTAAGAATCAATATCAAGTGAAATATACCACCAGAACTCTACAATTCAAAAGAGTGATTACACATGAGTCTGGGAGGCAATCTTGAGTTCAAAGCTTACTACCTGTGTAGCCTTCAAAAAGAAACTCAAAATATTATTACTGGAATCTTAGTTTAGAGATATGATTCTGGGAATCCCAACAGACAAGATTTGGCCACTTGCTCCAAAAATCTAATCTGCAAAGTCAGATAGTCATAGTGAACCTGGAAAGAATTTATTTTTTGTTTATTTATTTACTCAGGAAAAGCATAAATCTACTGACCTAAGACATGTCTTTGAGGTAGTACAATAGCTCTAAAATGTTATAGGGGAATAATTAGAGTAGGGGGTAAGAGGTATGCACAATCAAGCAGTCTTTTTTCAACTGTGCTCTGGTTTTCTGGTTGATCATTTTCTCATATCTGGTTCTGTGAAGTCCTTCTGGCAGCAGGGGGTGGGTATTTCTGCCTTGGGAAGAGTTTGGTTTCTGGATGGTTGCTCAAAAGACTTGCTGTTCTTGAAATTTAAGATAAGCTAGGAAGAAGGAATGACTCAAACAAAGAACCAGTCAGAGGAAGAAAATGGAATTGGTTGGTAGCTGTGACTAGGTTCTCATTCAGATTTAGAACAGCTGAAGGCTTTCAGGTGTCACAACAGTGGTCTGAAACAGGACATTGTAAAAGCTGGTAGTTGCTAATCTGTTGGTTATAATTATCATGTAAATCCTGAGAATATCTTATTTAGTCTTATCTTGGTATGTTTAGCCTTGAAATGGCAAGAGAGATATTAGGTAAATTTAGTAGTAATCAAACTTTTATTATTAGTTTCAGACAGGCACAATTTAATTGGTTGGCCTGTCTATGTAGAGAGTTGATCAGGAATCTGACCTAAATTTTAATATAGTAATGAAAACAGATGCAATATGAAGGCAGAGATATTTGACTTTTATCCTGGTTTTAGCTACTTAGTAGACTTCTGTAGGACCAAGTGAAGAATGAGTACTTTCAGACAAAGCAATCTCAAAGTCCCTGTTAAACATTTAATATTACAATATCATCATCTGTATAAAGTGACGGTAAAAAGTTGCAATTTACTATATGCCTGACACATAGTAAATTCTTAATAAACAATAGTTTCTGAATCCCTATTTTCCTCCTCACACTGAAATTAATTGAGAGGTGAGGCTCTCAGCAACTTAGTGAGACCCTATTTCCAAATAAAAAAATATAAAAATAGGTCTTGAAGTATAGCCCAAAGAAAGAAAGCCCCTAGGTTCCAGCTCCAGTAACACAAAAAAGGTTAATTTGATATTTAAAACTTAATTAAATTGAATTTAAATTTGCATAAGCAAAAGTTAAACATCAGCTATAATGGGGAATGGCTATGCAACTTATTTACCAATGCAAGACATCTAATAAGTAAATCTTTAAAAATTAAAAAATAAATATAAGCTTCTGATTCAAAGAATATACAAAATTGATGACTTGCAAAGGCACAGTTTCAATGATGTGGTGGTGGATAAAGAAACAAAGTCTGTTTGAGGCTAATTTAGAATATTATAGGCTTATTAGACATATAAGAAGATGCCATTTAGGCTTTAATTTTACTGTGTTTCTGCCTGGATTTTTTTTCTGTTTCTTTTTGTTAATTTCAGAGGTCAACTTAAATGTCTGCTTTCAAAGCAATCTTCTCTGATACTGCTGACCTAAGTCAGATATTCTTATATATGAATATATCTTCTTGTGCTCTTTTTTTCCTTCATAGTACTTCTCACAATATAATTAGTTAATTCTCCTTGTGAACATTCTGTGCAATGAAGCACTGAAATCTGAGATGAGTGTTCCAGAAAGGTGGTAAGTCTTGGAAATGTTCCAGCTGTAACAGGGCCTTTACAGAGATACCTTTGCATCAAGGCTTGATTTCAAGGGTTAAGGAAGTCCATCTCATTATCAAAGTATGCTACCTTGAAGATTGAGATATGTGAATATAAATTTCAGTTATTATAAATCTTAACCAGGAAGAATAACAGATTGCTACTTGAACTGGGGATGTAAGACTTGAGAGCGTTTGGAAAGAATGATTTGACACTGACTTCATGGAATAAAATATAGCTACTTAAATTTGTTAGACATTGTACAGGATTTTTCTCAGAGCCTGGAGAAGACTTAACTTCTAAATTAGAGTCAGATGGAGATTTTAAACATTCTTGTTTATGGAAATTTTAAGATCCAGCAGAAGAAAACTAGTTTTATCATTGTAGCACATCTCTCTAAAATCCTCACAAACCTAATTATTTCTTTTTCTACTTGCCATCCAGCTAAATTTTAACTTTTTGATCATTAGTTGTATGTTCCATATATATGTAATCATGCTTTTTATAAAATACTTTTTCTGCAATTATTTAATACTAAGTCAGTGGCCTGATACAGTCATACAAGCCTTAAAATGCAGCAGAAGTAATTGAAACCTAGCCTTGTTTGTTAGTTGACATTAGTTCCATTTGCAAAGGGATGATATTATGTCTGTGTTTGGCTAATGTCTTCAATAATGACTCTGAAAGAAGTTAAATGGTAATTTAATTAAATTTGAAGTGATCAGTAAAGGAGAAGGTTTTGTGAACATTATTGGGACTCCAAACAATAACCTCTTTGGGAGAGGTTAAGGATATAAGGAGACAAAAAATCCAGATTTAACCTATCAAATAGAAGCAATCATGCAGAGAAAACAATAAAAAATGAATTTTAGTGTAAGGAAAGTACTAACTGGAAATTAGCCATGCTGTGAGCATTTGGCAGTTATCAGAATAGAATTAGGCTAAATAAAATTCTCAAGCAAGAAATGAAAAGATTCACACTGAGTTTCTAACTTCTCTCTAAATAATTACATTATACTTTGAAGTGTTGTGTAAAGTGTTGATATAGCCCATAGACAAAGGACCATAGGCTTTGGAGACAGACCTCATGATCAGAAAGAGTTCCATATCCGTTACTGCAGTGAACAAAAATTGGTATGGAATGGTTGAAGTGAATTACAAGAAGATTTAACCAGAAGTTCCACATCTTAGAAAGTGCTTTTAAAAAAAGTAAAGGATGAGATAAACCTGAATTTTAAAGGAAATGTTCCTCAATAACCACTTGCTTCAGAAGCATCTGGAATGTTTTTAAAATGTAGGACTCTGGCTGTCATCCAGACCTACTGCAACAAAGTCTCTGGACACAGGTAAACATAATCTGCATTCTAAATGAAAAATGTTTTGATTTTCTTTTGCCTAATAACTTTTGGAAAGCAATAAATTATGTTATCAAGACAGCATTACACAAAAATGTGATGAATTATACTTGTATGGGGGCACATGTCTGTAATCTCAGTACTTAGGAGACTGAGATAGGAGGATTACAGATCCAAGATCAACCTCAGAAACTTAAGGAGACCTTGTTTTAAACAAAAAAAATAATAATTCTGCGGGTATAGCTCAGAGATTAAATGCCCCTGGGCTCAATTCCCAGTTTCACAAACAAACAAACAAACAAAAACATGCAAAAAAGCAATATAATATATAAAATAGGGAGTGAATCATACTATAAAATCCTTGTTATATTGACTTGGAATTTTAAGGTAAATACATACAACAAAGTGCATAGTATCATTGGGTTATTGTGTACAACCTCACAAAGTGGTTACTGCATATTTTTCATGTAGATTACAGTATAAATCGGTATATATAGATATTCCCAGTTGGTTTTAGTATTATTCCATTTTTAGATAGGTAGTTTATTAATTTCTATTATATTCCAAAAGAAAAGAAATGTTTGGTTTGTGTTCACTACAATTTACAAATTTGATATCTAAGGGGTTTTGATGCTCAGATAAGGAATTTACCAGAAATAAGCATACCACTGATGTAATACAATACAATCACATTTTCATCCATAAATCAGTGTATTGTTTTTTAGACTTGGGCATATAGTTTTGTAATCTACAGAGGCAAAGGCTATATTCTAGACCAGAAAAGAGTGCACTAAAGCATATTGATGTAATGAAAGCTACTCAGAAGCTATCAGCCTGCTGTGTCCTATTCATGACTACAGCTGACTTGTTGCATATTTTCAGTTGTAAATGGAAAAATAAGTAAATAAATAAGAAAAGGCAGAGACAGCTTCATGAGCCATAAATTCCCTTTAGAATATTTTTCTTCACATGCAATTTTTTGCACCTTCAACCAGATTTGTAACCTTGAGAAGAATCTTATGCACAAAATTAGAGTTTGTGGAAAATTCTCTTCTGAGGGTAGGTCACCAAAAAGAGCATACTGAGTCCAGATGCAGAAGAAATTAGAACCTCTGTTTGTTCTCTTTGAGAACAATTGTGCCCTCTGTGAAAATTACATAGCCCCTCTTTATACTGTGTGAGGGGGAGAGAAGAACATTAACAAAACAAGTTAGGAAGATACTCAATCACACAATCAGGGGGAGTTTGAAAAATAATTGAGTTTGAAAACTGCTGAATCATTAAGACTGATTGTGTAAGTCAAAGGAGAAGAAAAATGTGTTACCTGACCTAAGAGAACAAAGGGAACTCATTAAAATAATAACTAGAAGCTGATAAATTTTCCCATAGATTTCTTTTCTGCTGCAAGTCATCTATATTTAACCCTGATGCCCTTTGTACACCCCTTCTCTACCTGCAGGAAGGCTAGAGAATGCAGTATCCAGTTGTACTGTCATTTTATCAGTGATTACTGAGAAGAAGTATAAAGAACATTTAGAAATCGTTGTCAAAATCTGTTTTTGTTCATTTTCTGGCACTGGAGATTAAATCCAGAGATATTCTATGTTCTTGCTATGGCCCCAGCTTTATTTTCCAAATGTATTTTACCTTGAAAAATGTTTTACTAAGTTGTTGAGGGTGTCCCTAATTTGCTGAAGTTGTCTCAAACCTACAGTCTTTCTGTGTCATCATCCCAAGGACTGAAATTACAGGCCTGAGCCACTGTGCCCAATTTCTGTTTCATTTATTTTTCAAAAAATATTTGTAATCATGATACAACATATCAAGATGTAGGAGAGAAAACTTGTGATAAATAGCTTAGTTAAAAAATCAGTGAATGTCTAGAGAAAATAGAAATAATTTGATAATGGCTATGATAATAAAGACAGAGGTCAATCTACTTACATAAATATACAAGATACTATAATTTATCTTTTTCTTTTGTATTGACAGAAACTTAACTTAAAAGAACTCCTGGTGAATGTTTATAATTATAAGGCACTAATACATTAAACTTTATTTGCATCAGGCCCTGTACTAAGTATTAAGGATCTGGTAGTGAATAAAACATGGCTAATGTCCTGAAAAATATCACAACATAATGATAGATAGTACTGAAGAATCCCCCAATTTTAGAAATAGTTAATCTTTTAGTTTTATTTTTTATTTTTTAAAGATTTTACTTTTAAAATTTTATTGAAAGTAAATGTTATACATTTAATCTGTATTTGGTGCCCTCTCCCCCCCTCATTTCCCTCCCCCCCCCTCCTGATACTTAATACCCAGGCTAACATTGCTATATTCGGACTTTTACACATATTTGGAAATAGCTGCTCATCAATCAAGTTCAGCCTCCTTCCTCTCATAGTTTTCCATTCAAACTTTGCTGAGATTTCACTTCTTTATCTGGAGTCCCTCTGGTATCCTCAATGCTCACTCATTTGGGCATATTAGAGGAAACATATGTCCCTTCTCTTTCTGTGTTTGGCTGATTTTACTTAACATAATGCTTTCCAGCCCTTTCCATCTTTTACGAATGACGTGATTTTGTTCTTCTTTATAGCTGAATAGAATTCCATTGTGTGTATTTCCCATAACTTTGCAAACTATTCATCTGTTGATGGGGGCCTAGGTTGTTTTCAAATTTTGGCTATTACAAATTGTGCTGCTATGAACATAGGTATGCATATGTTGCTGTAGTTCTCTGTTTTCAACCACTTTGGAAAAATACCCAGGAGTGGTAGAGCTAGATCATATGGTGGATCTATTCCCAGTTTTCTAAGGAATCTCCACACAGATCTCCATAGTGGCTGAAATAATTTGCATTCCCACCAACAATGTAAAAGAGTTCCTCTTTCCCCACATCCTCGCCAGCATGTATTATTGTTTGATTTCTTTATGCTTGCAAATCTGACTGGGGTTAGATGGAATCTCAGGGTAGTTTTGATTTGCATCTCCCTGATGGCTAATGATGAAGAACATCTTTTCATGAATCTATTGGCCAATTGTATATCTTCTTTTGTAAAGTGTCTATTCAATTCGATTGCCCATTTCATGATTGGGTTGTTTGTTTTGCTAGTGCAGAGTCGTTTGTGCTCTTTGTATATTCTGGATATTAGCCCCCTATTGGAGTGGTGACTGTTAAAGATCTTCCATTCTGTAGGCTTCCTCTTTAGGTTCTTGATGGTTTCCTTTGATGAGAAGAAGCTTTTTAGTTTGATGCTATCCCACCTTTTGATTCTTGCTTTAATTTCCTGAGCTTTGGAGGTTTTGTTGAGAAAGTTACTGCCTGTGCCTATATGTTGTAGTGATGAGCCTATGTTCTCCTCTAATAACTTCACAGTCTCTGGTCTGATTTCTAAGTCTTTGATCCATCTTGAGTAGATTCCTGTGCATGTTGAGATATAGGAGTTTAGTTCCATCTTTCTACAAATGGATAGCCAGTTCTCCCAGCACCATTTGTTGAAAAGGCTGTCTTTTCTCCAGCATATGAGTTTGGCCACTTTGTCAAAGATTAATTGACTGTAGGTGTGTGGATTTTTTTGTGTATCTTATATTCTGTTCCACTGGTTAGTGTACCTGTTATTGTGCTAGTACCATGCTGTTTTTACTACTATTGATCTATAGTATAGTTTGAAGTCTGGAATTGTGATGCCTCCTGTGTGATTCTTGTTGCTGAGAAATGCTTTGGCTATTCTGGGTCTTTTCTTTCTCCATATAAAGTTCATAATTGCTTTTTCTAGGTCTGTGAAGAATGTAGTTGGTATTTTAATGAGAATTGCATTGAATCTATAAATCATTTTTGGCAGAATGGCCAGTTTGATATTTATTCTGCCTATCCACGAGCACGAGAGGTCTTTCCATCTTCCAAGGTCTTCTTCAATTTCTTTCTTTAATGTTTTATAGTTATTGTTGTAGAGGTCTTTTACATCTTTGGTTAGGTTTATTTCTAGGTATATTATTGGTTTTAAGGTTATAGTAAATGAAATTGATTGTTTTATTTCTTTCATTGTGGATTCATTGTTCGTATAAAGAAAAACTTGTGATTTCTTTAGGTTGATTTTGTATTCTGCACTTTGCTGAATTTCTTAATTAACTCCAGAAGTCTTTTGGTTGAATTCTTAGGGTCTTCTACGTAAAGGATCATGTCATGTGCAAATAAGGATAATTTTAATTCCTCTCTTCCTATTTGAATTCATTTGATTTCCTTCTCTTGTCTTATTGCTGTGGCAAGATTCTCAAGGACTATATTGAAGAGGAATGGTGATAGTAGACATCCTTGTCTTGTTCCTGATTTTATTGGAAATTCTTGCAGGTTTTCCCCATTCAGTATAATGTTGGCTTTGGGTTTGTTGTATATTGCCTTAATGATGTTGAGGTATGTTCCTTTTATTCCAGATTTCTGTAGTGTTTTTAACATGAATGGGTGTTGGAGTTTGTCGAAGGCTTTTTCAGCATCTATTGCTATGATGATGTGGTTTTTATTTTTGATTCTATTTTTGTGGTGGATGACATGTATTGATTTGCATATGTTGAACCAACCTTGTTTTTCCGGGATGAAACCCACTTGGCCATGGTGTGTTATTCTCTTGATATGGTTTTGAATGCATATGGGTAGTATTTTGTTTAGAATTTTTGCATCTATGTTCATTAAAGATATTGGTCTGTAGTTTTCCTTTCTTGAGGTATCTTTATTGGTTTGGGTATTGATGTGATACTGGCCTCATGGAAGGAATTTGGGAGAGTTCCATCTCTTTCAATTTCCTGGAATAAGTTATGAAGTATTGGTATTACATCTTTACTGAAGGCTTTGTGGATTTCAGCTGGAATCCCATCTGGGCCTGGGCTTTTCTTTGATGGAAGAATTTTTATCACCATTTCTATTTTGTTGTTTGCTATTGGCTGGTTTAGGCTTGCTATGTTCTCTTGGTTCATTTTAGTTAGGTTAACTGTGTTTAGGAATCTATCGATTTCTTCCATGTTTTCTAGTCTACTGGAGTATAAATTTTTAAAGTAGTTTCTGATAATCCTTTGAATTTCTTCACTATCTGGGGTGATGTCTCCTTTTTCATTTCTGATTTTAGTAATTTGCATTGATTCTCTTTTTCTTTTGGTTAGGTTGGCCAGGGGTTTTTCAATTCTATTAACCTTTTCAAATAACCAGCTTTTTGTGTTGTTGATTCTTTGAATTGTTTTTTATTGTTGTTGTTGTTGTTCTCTATTTCATTTATTTCTGCTCGAATTTTAATAATTTCCTGTTTTCTGCTGGCTTTGGGGTTGGACTGTTGCAGTCTTTCTAGGTCCTTGAGTTGTGCCAGTAGAGTCTGAACCTGGTGATTCTGAGTCCTTATGTGGGCACTCAATGCAATAAACTTTCCTCTTAAAACTGCCTTCATAGTGTCCCAGAGATTTTGGTAAGCTGTGTCTCTGTTTTCATTTATTTCCAAAAATTTATTTATTTCTTCCCTCATTTGTGCTCTTACCCATTCATCATTCAGTAGTGTAACATTCAGTCTCCATGTATTTGCATAGTTTCTTTTGAGTTTCCTGTTGTTGATTTTGACTTTAATTCCATTAATGTCTGAAAGGATGCAAGGAATCTTTGGAATTACATCTTTTGAATTTCCTGGTGCTTTCTTTTTGTACCAGGATGTGATATATTTTAGAGAAGGTTTCATGGGCTGATAAGAAGAATGTGTATTCTGTAATTTATCATTGACATATTCTGTATATTTCTATTAGGTCCATTTGGTTTATAGTTTTATTTCGTTCTAAAGAGTCTTTACTCAACTTTTGCCTTGAAGATTGATCCAGTAGTGTGAGAGGCGTATTGAATTCTCCCAGAATTATTGTGTTTGGGTCTATTTGATATCTATTATCCTGATGGGTTTGTTTTACAAACGTGGCTGCATTCACATTTGTGATGTTTACTATCATTATATCATCTTGGTGTATTGTTCCTTTTAATAAAAGAAAGTGCCCTGATTTCTCTTCTGATGTTTCTTAATTTAAAGTCTATTTTGTTGCATATCAGGATTGCTACCCCTGCCCTTTTTGTTATCCAGTAGCATGGTATATATCTTTTTCTATCCTTTCACTTTCAGTCTGTGAGTGTCTCTGGCTTTTAGGTTAGTTTCTTGCAAACAGCATATATTTGGGTTATGGTTTTTGATCCACATTGCCAATCTATATCTTTTGATTGGTAAGTTAAGTCATCTGACATTAAGATGTATTATTGAAATATGATTTTTGTTTTCTGTCATTTGTGTTCTGTCATCTGTTTGGTAGCTTTACCTTTCTTCCTTACGTAGAAGCCCCTCTGATCACTTTCCTCTCTTCTCTGTTTCTGAAGTCTGCTTCTATTTTCTTCTTTATGGTTCATTTTTAAAATATTTTGTCTAGTGTTGGCTTTGAATTCATACATTTTTTGAGATTTTGTTTAACTTGAAACACTTTTATTTCGCCATTGACTCTGAATAGTAGTTTTGCTGGATAGAGCAGCTTCGGTTGGAAGTTATTTTCTTCCAAGGTCTGGATCACATCATACCAGTCTCTCCTGGCATTCATGACCTGGGTTGTGTAGTCTGGGGTGATTTTTATTGTTTTGCCTCTGTATGTCACCCGACCTTTGGTTCTCACTGCTTTAAGATCTTTTCCTTGGCCTCTATGTTGGTCATTTTGACTATTATGTTGCATGGGGAGGTTCTTCTTTGATCTTCTCTTAATGGTGTTCTGTATGTCTCTTGAACATGAAGATCTATCTCTTGTTCCATGTTTGAATAATTCTCCAAAATTATTTCTGTGAAGAGATTACAGATGCCCCTAGTCTGTACCTCTATCCCTTCTTCAATGCCTTTTATCCATAAGTTAGGGCATTTCATGTTGTCCCAAATTTGCTGTATGTTTAGGTTTTGTTGCTGTGATGACTTCTGCATACTATTGACTGTGTTTGCGGTGTTGGATAAATTGTCTTCTAACGGTGATATTCTACTTTCCATTTCATCTAATCTTCCAGAATTTCTTTGTATTGCTGACTTCATTTCATTTATTGACTCTTTCATTCCATTCAAAACCTCTTTCTGATTCTTTTTAGTATTTCTAAATCATCTTCCATCTCCTCTAAACTTGTTTTAAATCCTTTCATTATATTGTACATCAAGATTCAGAACTCCCCTTCTTGCATTTCTTGTAGGTCAGTATTCTTGATTTCTGTCATTTCTCCATTATTCCTAGTTCTCATATTTTCAAAGTTCTCAGGCCTGCTTTTCTGCTGTCTTCCCATCGTTAGTGGGTATTATTTTTAGCCCAGTATTTGTATTAGGACTTTAGAATAGACTTATCCCCCCAGAAAAAAAAAAAAAACAAACGTATCCCACCAGAAAACCAAAAATCAAAACAAACCCAAAGACCCAAAAAGTAAAACAAACAAACAATACCAAACCACAACAGTAAAAAATAAAATATTAAAGGATAGAAAAATAGTAAAAAGTAAATAAATAAATAAATAAAAAATAAAAGAGATAACAGTCCTACTATGTTGCTGATATATGGTGAATCTTGTATTTGCTTGGAGTGTCCGCTTGTGGCCCTGTGCAGGTATCGTGCCTTAAGTGCTCTTCTTTGGTCCTGGAGTTTAATTGGCCCACTTTGTGCACACTGGCACTCACATATATCATATTCACTGTGTGCTCGCCGGGCCCATGGCTCCTCTTAATTCATGCTGGCAGTCCAATCTGTGGCTCTGAAGCTCTGGCAACTCTCCCATATCCTGCTGACTTTTCGCTCCTGTAGTGAGCAGGTCCACTTCCTGGTCCCTGCAGATCTCCGGGCATGTCTGCGGGGCCACCTTTGTTAGGTGAACAGTGCCACTCAGAAGCTCCAGATAGCTAGCAACTTCAGATATTGGAACTCTCTGGTTACTTTCAGAATTGAGAGCTTCTCTGGGAATGTTAAAGACCCAAAAGTCTCATTTGGACCAGCGGCACTGAGGCCGACTGAGCCTGCGCCTGCACTCCGCTGGCCACCAAGTCTTCAGCTCACTATTTGCTTTCTTTTTGTGTTGTGGTGAATCTTGCAGTTCAGTTGCTGGATTTTTTCTGCCATACTCCCCAAGTCTGTTTTGGATCGTACGTTTAATTTTTTCTTTACTAAGACACTTTTGTCTCAATAGTTGAACTTAATTTGCTTCAGCTAGTGAGGGACACTGCGTCTCTCCGTCGCCATCTTGGAAATCTCTACCAATCTTTTAGTTTTAAAAAGTAAATATGTAGCTCAGTAATTGAGTGCATGACTAACATGTGGAAGGCCCTGGATTCCATCTCCAAAATCATACAAACACACACACACACACACACACACACACACACACACACACGTAAATAAATAAATAAATAAATAAATAAATAAATAAATATTAAAAAAAAACTATATGAGGAAAGTCCTACTGTTGGTATGCAATTCTACTTAAATTAGTTTTGAAAATTCCAATTTTCCTTAGAATAATTAAATAACCTTTTTAAAATTGGTGCATTATAGTCATACATCTTAATGGGGTTCAAGATTGTAGAGACATAAATGCACACATTATTCATTTAGCCTTTCTCCAATGCCCACCCTATTTCTTCCCCCCTCCTTCCTTCTCATATGCAGCTTAGTGATTTACTTTCATAAGGTAATAAATGTGCATCATGTACATTAGAGAATTTCCTTCTTCCCCTCATCTCCCTCAGTTAGGTCGCCTTATTTGCTCATGTATGGTTTCTCATTATTCATCTAGAGTTTCTCCTATGACCTTTCTTTTACCTAGCTTTCATATATTAGGGAGAATGTCTGATTTTTTACTTTTTGTTACTGACCAATATCACTCAGCATAATGTTCTTCAGTTCCATCCATTTCCCTGGAAATGATAAAATTGTTCTTTAGGGCTGACTAAAATTCCACTGTGTACATATTTCACAGTTTTGTAATTCATTCATTTGTTGACATATATCTTGGATGGTCCCATGCTTTGGCAATTATGAATTGTGCAGGTATGAACATATTTGATAGTTATTTTTCATTCTTTTGGGTGGATAGTCAGAAGTGATATAGCTGGAGCATATTGCATTTTTTTAAATAATAATGCTTCTGTTTATTTGCTAGTCTCTATAGCAATTAAAATCTTGAGAAAGTGATGGAATATAGTTATAAATAGAAATTATTTGTGATAATAATGCCACTTCACATTTTAATGAGCCTGTATTGTGGTGTAGTATATGACTTGGCTAGAAATCAAGAAAACTATTTCTAGTCTTGCCTTTCTTATCTTTACTGCCTCAATTTTATAATTTTTAGAATGGTGATAATGAAATGTGTTCCATTTATTTTATACACTATGAGGTAAAAATTATATATACGAAAATACAAATTCTAAAGTAAAATAGAGTAGTTATTATTGTTGTACTAAAACTTTGTGATATTTGGATAGGATATTTCTATTTTTATCACAGAAAGCACTTTGGTTCTAATTCCTATATTTTGACTGCCTTCACAGTTTACATATAAGAAATGAAGAAAAATTATAAGACATGAAGGGTCAAAAAAGATTATGTAGGGCTTGGCAGGGAATCTGATTTTTCAAAATACAATGGTAATTTGTTAAAATGTTTGAAGCAGGGAAATTCTATTACTTGATTTGCACTTTGTTAAGACATACTCTGGCTGGTTTGTAGAGAATAAAAGAGAGCAAATTAAAAACTGATGTACTTTTAGGAGACTTATAGAATGGTACGAGCATAAAAGTTACTGCGGTTTGGGCAAGAATATTGGTTATGAGGATAGTGGATAGAAAAGTTTTGGAAGATACCAGAGATAAAGTTGATATGATTAGCTAGTGATGAGTGTGTAAGCAAAATTTTTATTTTGACAATAGCAAAAATAAAATAGTTGATGCTTTTTCAAATACTTTCAAGTTAAATTTGTGTGGTGCCCTATTTTATACAGCTTTAGCTCTTTGATGTCATGTATCTCATGAATTAGTGGCATTTTATGGGGGATTTTCTGCAAAGATAATTTCTTTGATTAAATGAAGTGTGAATAATTAATTTTGCCAACAGATTGTCAGAAAATCCTGAATATAAGAACTGTCAATTAGCTTCGTTAACATCTTCAGTATAGATGTTTATTATAAAAATATGGAATTATTATTCTACTCAAAATATGTGCCAAAAGAATGACTATTAAACTGACTTCCATGAAGGGATGCAGGAAAGTAAAGTCTTAAGGATGAAATCTGTTTTTGCATTAGCCTATTGAGTAAATGAAAGTATTTATGAAGTTATATAAGACTCAGTGAGTAAGATATTTGGGAAAGTCTAAAGTTCATTTAAATATATTTAGTTTGAGATTTTGGTTGATAGCTCTAATATGAGGAAGTGAAAAAATAGTTGAATAAATGAGAATTCAGAGATGAGATTTTGGCAAGAGATAAAACACAGGGCATATGGTTATGAATATCATGTGGTGGTTGAGATGCCTATATAAATAGTTAAAGATGGTAGGGAGTCAAATATATGTGTTTGAAGGTAAACAGAGACAACTATAATAGAAAATTATATTTTGGAATCTTCAGCCTATCCATGGCAAATGAAATCATGTGATTGGACAAGATTTCCTAAGATGTGAAAAATGCAATGAGAAAAAAATCACAGAATTCTGAGGAATATTAGCAGATTAAGAAGAAATATAAGCCCTGGTGAGAAGGGTAGCAGGAAAACAAAAATATGTATATCTAAAAATAAGTCCTTCTCAACAATAACAAATGCCTTCTATAGGACAAATACAAATTATGAGTTAAAAGATTCACTGTATTAAGTATAAGGAGATGCTTGGTCTCCTTTAGGAGATGCTTTAATGCATTAGTGAGGACAGATGCTAAATTATTTTGAAGTGGACCCTGGAAGCAGATTAGAAATGGGGGTAACAGTTATAGATAATTCTTAAAAGATACTTCATTTTCACTTGGGCCAAAGAAATAAGTCAGCAGCTGGAGAGGCTTAGAGAGTTCTGTGTTTGAAATAGAAGGGATTTAGATTACTTCAAAGTTCATACAAAGGACCTAGTGGATAGAAGTTGATGATACAAAAGAGAAAATGGTCTTCTATCAATCTTGAATTGACTCTTGTGCAGGGTGAGAAAATGGGGATTATTTTCATTTTGATGCATATGGTTAACCAGTTTTGCCAACACCAGTTGTTAAAGAGCCTATATTTTTACTAGTGTTTGTTTTTTTTTTAATTTTATTTTATTGGTGCACTGTATACATACATCATAGTGGGATACAAACTTTTGTAGACATACATGCACACATCGCCCAGTCAGCCCCCACCCAATCCCCACCCCATTCTTTCCCAACCCTCCTTCCCATGCTTGGCTTAGTGGTTGACATCTAGTATTATAGCAATTTATCCAAAATTAAAAATGTTAATCTCACATAACAGTTTCATTTGTCTGATACCAAGCTTTTGACGACTTAAAGATAACATTTCAATATTTCTTTTTGCTTTCTTTCCTACCAGAGGATTTTTTTTTGTTTTTTTAGGTGAAACTATCATATATTTATATATTTGTGGTAATGGAGATTGGTTGTTAGCGGGGCTCTTAAGCCCCGCTTTTCTCGGTCGCCATCTTCCCGGAAGTCCTAGTGTTTGTTTTTGAAAAATTACTTGACTGTAAGTGTGTAGATTTGTTTCTGAGTTTTCTATTCTGCTCTATTGGTCTACAAGTCTGTTTTTATCTAATGTCATGCTGTTTTTATTACTGCAGCTTTGTAGTATAGTTTGAAGTCAGTTATTGTGATACCTCCTTTATACTTCTTGTGGCTGAAAACTACTTTATCTATTCTGGTTTTTTTGTTAGAAATTAATTTTAGAAGGACTTTAGGGAAGATGGTGACCAAGGAAAGCAGCACATATCAATCCTACTGACACCAAATCTCCATCGCCTTAAAAACAGCATTCTTACAAGAGCCACAAAACACCATTACTTTTAAAGAAACATGATAAGTAAAAGGAGGCTGCAATAAAAACTAGAAGACCAATAAAGGAGGAGAAAAAATCCTGCCTGCCTTGTGGCTGTGGGTGCTCTGTCAGCATTATCTTGCCTCACTGCACCCAAATCAATAGACTCACAGGAAAACAACCAAGGACTTGAAAAGAAGTAAGCAGCTACAGGTCACTGAAATTGCAAGCCATCAGTTCCTTCTGTGCAAACACTGGCTACAACTTGCAGCAGTAGTGATGAGTTCACCATGCCCTGTAGAAATTCAGAGTGATGCTTAGCAACACCATAAGTGAACCCACCATTTTTGTGAATGAACACCCAGCATGGCACCCCCAGAAATTCACTCAGCCATGATAAACTCTCTAGGTTTGAGGCTTTGCTGTTCAACCTGGTGAAGGATGGGGTGAATTCTGTTTTTGGACGTAGCAGAGGCTCATACAACTCAGACTTTAAATGAGTGGAAAACATGGAGGGAGGCCTACACTTAACACTAGATCCAACAAGTAGGTTCTTCAGAATTACCACAGATCACCCAATCATGGTGAATGGGGAGATGTCATATCAGGCCATCAATAACTATGGATAAGAGATTCTTACATTGAGTTTGGCCCCAGCAGCAACCTCCACCTACACAGAAAAGATGAGTCCCATGCTCCACATCCATGCAAAGCATGGAGAATGACCTATGCTTAACTAGATCATGCCCCATTGATACTGGCCATCTGCATAGACTTAAAAAGACTCAGAGATCTGGTCTTGCAGCAGGATAGGTGCTGGTGGCACTCAGTGTCTACACAGAGAGAGACTACAGAGGACCAGTATACTGAATATTCATATATTTGTAGGGTTGCATTAATTTATTTGTTGTTTTCTGCTTTGTTTCTTGTTTTTTTTTGTGTGTGTGTGTGAGTGTGTATGCTTCTTTGTTTTCTCTTTCCAACCTCTCTCTCAAGCTTCTTCCTATGTAGACATAACTGCTTTCTTCTTTCTGTTGTGGGTGAAATGTGCATGGTGTGTGTGGGGGAGAAGTAATTTCCCCACCACCACCACACAAAGAGACGAACAGAAAAACCGTGGATTCTTGTACTAAGCTAAGAATAAATATTCATCACTTGGAATCCTGCTGAAGATTTAAAGAAGTTTATTAAAAAGATAGAAATATAGGAATAGTTACAGCCCTGTGCCGGAGCAGGACACAGGAGGCCAATTCTAATGAAAATGCCATAGAACTCCAGGTTACTAAGTGTTTTATCCCGACCAAGTCTGGGGCAGGTCTTTTGATCTGGAGATAATACTACCCCTTATCTCCAGCCCTGGATCTGCATCTGCTATCTCTGCAGCCAGATTTGGGGCAGGAGGGGGGAGCAGTCCTGTCTCCAAACACAGGCTTCTAACTTTTGTCTTATCTCCCAAGATGTGTGAACTTGTTTCTCCAGGATCTGGGATTTCCTCCCATCTCTGGCTCCAGCCAACTTTCTCTTTAAAATGTAAATTACAAATCTCTGCTAGCTAGCCCTGGCTTTCTTTGGTATAAAAGATATATTTTTGAAATTGGATTTCTTTCCCAATACTGATACATTAATAAATTTTAAAACCTCTTCCCAATACTAGTACACTTTCCATCAGTTTTTTTCTCTTCTTTGTCTTGTATTAAACCCACTTCATATTACTGTAGTAAAAACTCTACATTGGTTACTAGAATACTACTACATATTCACTATCTTTAATGTCTAATATATACTACCTTACTGAACCATACTCTAATTCTATTTGATCCTGAGGCTTTATCATATTCTTACATTTACAACTTCACTTCCCTCCTTACTCAAACATCACTGTTGAATACAAGATAATGTGTCCTTGTATATACCAGCTAACACCTAGACACTGAGATAAATCTATCAAAAGTAACAGAAACAAACTTTTGAAAGGATGAGAAGGAGGAATAACAAGGAAGCAATGAGCTCCCACAGCAACAAAATAACAAAACTTGCCAAAACAGGATTGCAGAGATGTCCAAAAATACAACCAGAAATGTAACTGTAGAAATAATACAGGACTTCTAAAACATATTTAGAGAGTCTGAAAGAAATTAAGATGCAGTCACTGTAGTGAAGGCATCAATTCAAACTATAAACAATTGACTAGAGAATACAATCTCACTCCTAGAAGATGATTACCCCTAAAACAAACACATTTTATATAATTTAGAAAAAAATACAATTTGACAGCATAAATTGGACATAGAAAAAATATGGACCAAATTTAAAAAATAACTTAAAATAATTGGCATAGAGGAGGGGAAAGAAGGTGAACTCAAAGGGATCAATAAACTTTTCAAAGAAGTAATACAGAAAATTCCTCAAAACATAGAGCAAAAAGTTGATACACAGGTACATAAAATTTATAGAACCCCTTTGACAAGATCAAATAAAATGTTTCCTATGCCACATAATAGTCAAACTGACCAATGTAGAAACAAAGGAGACTAACTTAAAGGCAAAAAACCCCAAAAGACCAAGTGACATTCAGAGGAAAATAAATTAAAATCACTATGGACTTTGCAAAACAAGTCATGAAAGCCAGAAGAGCCTGGAGCAGCATATTCCAAACTCTGAAAAAAAAAAAAAACTTACAGCCAAAAATTTTCTTTTCTTCTTCTTCTTCTCCTCCTCCTCCTCCTCCTCCTCCTCCTCCTCCTCCTCCTCCTCCTCCTCCTCCTCCTCCTTCTTCTTCTTCTTCTTCTTCTTCTTCTTCTTCTTCTTCTTCTTTTTGGTGGTACTAGGGGTGGAACCTAGAGGCTTTCTACCTCCAGGCTATACTCCAAGACCTATTTTATATTTTATTTGGAAACAGGGTCTCACTAAGTTGCTGAGAGCCTCACTAAGTAGCTGAGGCTGGCTTCAAACCTCCGCGATCCTCCTGTTTCAGCCTCCCAAGCACGGGGATTAAAAGCGTGTGCCACCATGCCCGGCTCAGCCAAAAATTTTCTACACAGCAAAACTATCTCTTAAATTAGATGGGGAAATAAAAATCTTCCACTACAAACAGAAGCTGAAAGAATATATGTCTTCCAAACTAATTCTATAAAATATACTCAAAGAGATTAACTGTAAAGAAAAAATAAGTAATGCACACTAGAACCAGAAAAACAAGAATTTTCCTCAGCCACCAACTTAAAAAAGATGAATAAAATCTACCTCAAATAGAAGTTAAAACTCAAAATATTAGGAGTTTTAAAACCATATCTCAATAATCACACTGAACATAAATTGCCTCAATTCCTCAATAACAAGGCATAAGTTGACAAAATGGATTAAAAACCAAAATCCATCATCTACTGTCTGCAATAAACACACATTACAAGTAAAGATAATAAAAAACTAAACATAAAGGACTGAAGCAAGGTAAACCATGCCAAACAAACTCAAAGACAAGCAACAATATCAACTATGATATCAGACAAGTTAGACTTCAAGCCCAAGCTTATCAGAAAAGACAAAGTTCATTTTTTAATGGTAAAAGGAACATTCCAGGAAGAAGAAATAATGATAGCCAACATTTATGCCCCAAACATAGGTGCAGCTACTTTCATAATACAAACTTTTTGTTAAATTAAGTAACACATAACTCCCAAGAAAATAATACTGGGAGACTTCAACACCCCTCACACACCTTTAGACCAATATTTGGCACAACAGCCAGACTGACCAGTGGATTGGAATAGAATATACAGAAAAAAAAAAGCCTCACACCTATAGTCAATTGATCTTGACAAAAGGGCCAAAATTCTATGCTGGAGGAAAGACAGCCTTTTCAACAAATTGTGATGGGAGAACTAGCTATCCATTTGTAGAAGATGAATCAAAGAGTTAGAAATCAAATCAGAGACTATTACATTATTAGAAGAGGGCATTGGCTCAACACTTCAACATATAGACACAGGCAGTAACTTTCTCAACAAGACCTCCAAAGTGTAGGAAATTAAAGCAATAATTAACAAATGGGAGGCCATCAAACTAAAAATGTTTCTTCCCATCAAAGGAAACAGTCAAGAACCTACAGAGAAAGCTTACTGAATGGGGAAAGTTGTTTACCAGCCTAAACTCAGAGGGCTAATGTCCAGAATATACAAAGAGCTTAAAAGTCTCTACACTAGCAAATAACTCAATCAAGAAATGTGCCACTGAACTGAATAGACACTTCACAAAAGAAGAGACACAAATGGCCAATAGATACATGAAAAGATGTTCAGCATCATTAACCATCTGGGAGAGGCAAATCAAAACTAAGTTGAGATTCCATCTAACCAAATTCAGAGTGGCAAGCATAAAGAACTCAGATAACAATAAATACTGGAGATGATGTGGGGAAAGAGGAACTCTTTTACACTATTGGTGGAATTGCAAACTAGTTCAGCCACTATGGAGATCAGTGTGGAAATTCCATAGAACACTGGGAATGGACCTGCCATATAATCCAGCTTTACCACTCCTGGCTATCTTTCCAAAGGGGTTGAAATCATAGAACTACAGTAACATATGCATACCCATGTTCATAGCAGCACAATTCAGAATAGGCAAAAAAAAAAAAAAGAGAACAAAATCATGCCATTTGGAAGAAAATGGAAAGGCCTGGAGAACATTATGTTAAGCGAGATTACCCAAGCACAGAAAGATAAAGGACTTATGTTTTCTCTAATATGCCCAAATTATGGAGTAATAGGATTTACCAGAGCGACTCCATAAAATGGAGGAGAAACCTCATCAACGTTAGAATGGAAAGATAGAAGAGGAAGAAGGCTGAGGTTGGTTAATGAAGGAGCTACATCAGAATTTGTGTAAATATATAAATATACCATGGTTAAGCTGGACAATCATTTTTGGGAAAGGGGATGTGGGAGGGAGGAGGGTATCAAGCATAGTCTGAATGTGTGCTATTTTAAATATGTTCCAGAAAAAAGAAGAAATGAGATGCTTTCCCGAATATGCAAAATCTAAGGAGAAATGAGTAACAGGAGGAACTCTTGGTGAAAAGGAGATCTTTAGAGGAGCAAATAAGGCAACCTATTTGAGGGGATGGGAGTAGGGAAGAAGGATACTCTCTAAAAGCAAATGATATACTTAATCATATCAAAGTCAATCACTAAGCCAAGCATGGGAAGGAGTAATGGGGAGGAAATGGGGTGGTGATTGGGTAAAGGCTAATTGGGTGATATGTACATGTATATCTACACAAGTCTTATATCCCATTAAGATGTATGAATAAAATGCACCAATAAAAATTTAGAAAAGGAGGACATAAATAAATAAATACAAAATAAATAACCTAATAACACACCTTCAAGCTCTTGAAAAACAGAAATAATCTAACCCCAAAGAAAGCAGAAGACAGGAAACTATTAAAATTAGAGCTTAAGTCAGAGAAATAAAGAATAAAATAAAATACAGAAAATCAACAAACCAAGAACTGAATTTTCTAAAATATTAACAAGATAGATAAATCACCAGCCAACTAAACAAAAAAAGGAGAGAGAATCACACAAATTACAAACATAGGAGATAAAAAAGGAGATATTACCACTGACAGTGTGGAGATCGAGAGGATTATCAGAAACTACTTTGAAAACCTATACTCCAACAAAATAAAAGAAACTAGAAGAATTTGACAACCTTCTAGATAAGTACAACCTTCCTAAGCTGAGTAAAGAAAATATAGATTTTTTTTTTTTTTTTTTTGTAGTACTGGGGTTCCTGGTAACCTTTCTACTTCCGGGCTACACTGCCAGACCTATTTTTTAATGATTTTTTTATTTGGAAACAGGGTCTCTCTTTTTTTTTTTTTTTTTTGGTGGTACTGGGATTCCTGGAAGCCCTTCTACCTCTGGGCTACACTCCCAGACCTATTTTCTGTATTTTTGAAACAGGGTCTCTTAGGCCAGCATGGCTGGCCTCGATTCTCCTGCCTCTGCCTCCCAAGCGCAGGGATTACAAACGTGCGCCACCACGCCCGGCAGAAACATGGTCTCTTAAGCCATCGCGGATGGCCTCAAACCTGCGTGATCCTCCTGTCTCCACCTCCCAAGCTCGGGGATTACAAGCGTGCACTACCACGCCCGGCTGATATAGAAAATTTAAACCAACTAACCAATAGCAGTTAAGAGATTGAAACAGGAATAAAGAACCTACCATCAAAGAAAATCTCAGCACCAGATGGTCTCCCATGTGAATTTTATAAAACATTTATAGCAAATCTCATCCCAATACTCCTCATTCAGTTTTGTGGTATAGAAAGAAACATGACTCTCCCCAAGACATTCTAAGTAGCCAAAATCACTTTATGAATTTGGATGAAAAACTGTTAAACAAAATTCTTGCAACACGCTTTCAAAATCACATCAAGAAAATCATATACATGACCAAGGCAGGTGAATCCCAGGGATGTAAGCCTGGTTCAACATACAAAAATCAATCCAAATAATTTATTAAATAAACAGGACCAAAGACAAAAATCATATGATTATTTAAATAGATGCTTGAAAAGCATTTGACAAAATTCAACACCCATTTACTCAAAAAGCACTGCAGAGAATCGGAATAGAAAGCACATACCTCAGCATCATAAAGGCAACCTACAATAGGTTCGCAGCCAACATCATATCAAATGGGGAAAAACTGTGAGAATTTTCTCTAAAAACAAGAACAAGACAAGGATTTTCTTTTTCACCACTTCTTTTCAATATAGTACTTGTTCTAGCCAGAGCAATAAGGCAAGGAAAGAAAATCAAAGGAGTAAAAATAGAAAAAGAAGAATTTAAACTTTCACTATTTGCAGATGACATGATACTATACTTATAAGACCCAACAAACTCAAATGAAAGGCTTATAGAACAGATAAAAAGTTCAGTAAAGCAGCCAGGGGTGTTGACACACACTTGTAATCCCAGCGCTTAGGAGGCTGAGACAGGAGGATCACACAGGTTTGAAGCCAGCCTCAGTTACTTAGTGAGGCTCTTAGCAACTTAGTGAGACCCTGTTTCAAAATAAAATATAAAATAGGTCTGTGAGTATAGCCTGGAGGTAGAAAGCCTCTACGTTCCACCCTCAGTAACACCAAAAATAATAATAATAATAAAAAATTGCAATGTTTATATATCCCATAGTTCTGCAGTCCATTTATCTGTTGATGGACATCTTGACTGATTCCATACCTTGACAATTATGAATTGTGCAGCTATGAACATAGTTACACACACATCCGTTTGATAGTTTGGTTTCCATTCTTTTGTATAAATACCCAGAAGTATTGCTGGATAATATGGTAGGTTTATTTACATTCTTCTAAAGATACACTATACTCTTTTACAAAGTGGTTGCACTAATTTGTAATCCCATCAACAATGCATTAAAGTTTCCACATCACATTCTTGCTCGCATTTGTTGTTGTGTTTTGAATGATTGTCATTCTAATTGCAGTTCTGAGAGATATCATAGTAGTTCTTTTTTGCATCTCTGATTGATAATGATGTTGAACATTTTCATGCATTTATTGGCCATTTGAATTTCTTCTTTTTTGAAATGTTTATTTAGTTCACTTGCTCATTTTTTAATTGGGGTTATTTGTTTAGCAGTGAGTTCTTTGAGTTTTCGGTATATTCTAGAAATCAGTCCTCTATTAGAGAAATTGTTGGAAAATTTTTTTCTCCCATTCTTTCAGCTCTCTGTGAAAGTTCTTGATAATTTTCTTTGCTTTAAAGCACTTCTTCAGTTTAATATAATTTCAAGTATTTTTCAACTTCTTCTAGGACACAATTTCTAGAATACAAATATAATCATTTTGCTTTCTTAATTAAAAACATTGGTTTTTCAAAAATTTTATGTTAAAATATAAACTTTTTGATACCAGGACCACAAAGCTATGTATGTATTATTCTTTTTCTCTGATTGTTTATTGTTTTCACTCTCCCACTTTTTCCTTATTTTTCATACACTCTTCTTGCCCCCTTTCATTTTATATCTCACTTTCTCTTTTATTCTAAATTTCTCTTTTTACTAAGCTACTTAGTTTGTGACATATTGTTATGAGATCCTGAATAGACTAAGAATTATCTTGATTTCAGATAAAGTATTTCTACAATTTTTGCAATTGAGAACTTGTCCTATGTAATACTATGTATTACTATGTATCTACTCAAACCTGAAAAAAATCAATGATCCTTATTCTTTACTTATTAACTCTTCCATTGGCTTGTACTTGTTTCTTTCTATAATTTATATGTGTTCACAATAATTGTTCTTGGGTATAAATTTTAGCTCTGTCCTTTGAGAAGGAAAATATCTTAAGAAATTTTTATAGACTTTGAATCTAATAAGAATTTCAAAATTTAATGCATGTGTATATTTTGTATACTAACTAAGTGCTCTTATATCAGAGCTATGGGTGATCTCATCAACTTCATGGGCTTTAAAAAATTCTAAAAAAATTTTAAAAAGCATCAATAAACCCTTAGATCAAAGATTAGAAATAAATTTAAAGTTCAGGATTCAAAAGTTTGAATGGCTTACTCAAATACTAATCTCCATGATCATTTTCAATATCAGCTTCATCTAAACTATATTTACTCCTTTGGTGACATCCAGTGATCCCTTTCTCTTAGCTAAGTTGAAGGATTTGCAGTTTTGACACATGCAAATGCTAATTGACTCGGGTACTAGAGATTGTTTCTTGTCCTTTTCAAAGTTGGTGATTTCCAAATCCTTGCTGCAGAAGCAACAGAATCTCAGTGGTTAGTTGTTTTTACCCAGAAAAATCAAATATGTTAATGAGTTCTGTGTATGATTGGCACAAGTGTATTTTAAATCTCAGTTCAGTTTTATTTTATTTATGGCTTTTATTCAAGCAGTTTGCTCTATTTATGGAGAGTTTCACAAGATTGAGGATAAGAAACCTTCAAGCAAACTTTTCAGAAATGGAATTGCTTGCTTTTAGTTAAATGAAAGATGAATTGATGTAATGTACATTGTATCACAAAAATTCTTGAAGAGAATTAGAGACTGCTGGGAAAGCGAAAAAAAGTAGAAGTGAATTGATTTCCTTCTGCCTCTTCCTTTTCCCCATTGCTTCTTTTTAGTGTGTTTGTGTGTGTGTGTGTGTGTGTGTGTGTGTGTGTGTGTGTGTGTGTTTTGCTGGAGATTGAACCCAGCAGAATTTTACCTCTGCGCTACATCCATCCCTATTTTTTATTTATTTTTATTTTGAAACAGGGTCTCACTAATTTTCTGAGGGTCTCACTGAGTAGTTGAGGCTGTATATAAAATGTAGGAATGTGCCAAAGGAAGATTACTTAATAGCTTTCTAAGGTGACTTCCAGACATTTAAACCTCTGTGCTCCAAAGCATTATAGGAGTTATCAGTGTAGAAAATATGCCTCTTGCTGTGTGTGGTGGTGCACACTTGTAATCCCAGCATGTAGGAGGCTGAGACAGGAGGATCTGGTTCGTGGACAGCCTCAGCTACTTAGTGAGACCGTTTGCAACTCAGCAAGACCCTGTTTCAAAATAAAGAGTAAATAACAGGGCTGGGGGTGTTGCTCAGATGTAGAATGTCTCTTCATATGATAATGGTTTGTTTTAAGCAGTGGCATATTGAAAGAAACATTTCACATCCTGGCTCAGACTCCTACTGGCTGTTTGATATTGGGCAAGTTTCTGATCTTCTCTAAACTTCACTATGTCACTTTATCATCTGTGAAATTTAGATAAAAGCATCTATTATGTAGGGGTTGTCCCCAAGCAACATAAAATTAAGGTCTCTGGTTTCAAATACACATAATATGTTCTTCTGTAATTTCTCCTTTATATGCTTAGAATCTTAGAATGTGTTAGAAATCTAACAGCCTAAGAAAAACATGAAAAAAATGAGTCACACTAAACAAATAGTTTTTTTCTCATGAAAATTCAGGCCATGCAGACTTTTACAAGCAAGCATTTACCAGAAATTGCATGTCAATGAAATGATGCCCCCTTTCTTTTCTGGTAGATATTCATTACAAATCAGTCTAATGTGACCATAAATGAATCTAATGTGAAATATAATCCCCCAAACAACAACAACAACAACAATAAAATGAGTTTCCAGTTCTTCTAGTGTGAACGTGACATTGAATATGAGATGGGAGTTTAATCAGATTTTCTTATAAACTTGTCACTGAAAGAAAGAGAAATTCAACATTAAGAGTCATTGGATTGACCTAATCCATCTTTTCCTTAGACAAGATGATTCCAGCAGTATTTGAAGCTTGTAATTTCATACAAGAACTACATATTGCCTTGAAACAAAGTTCTTATTGATCTTGATCTTACTATAATTTTTGAATCTGGTTAATCATTGCCTATTATTCATTGTCATCAGACATTTTTCATCAGAAATTCTGAGCCTATCAACCTGGTTTATTGACTCTAAAGAAGCCTGTTGACTTTATTAAGAAGCCTGTACAATTATCATCCTTGTCTAAAGAAAAGGGTATAGAGCTGAGGAAGTCAATGAGTGCCTCTTCTATCCTGCTAACTTCTTCACTTGGTCTTTAATTAATGCCTCATTCTAGTTAGACTAGTCAAAGGCCACTCATCATTCAGCTTTTAGTTTAATCAACAATTTCTGATAAAAAACTGTCCAAGTAAACAAAATTCTCTTGTTATAACTTCTACTTGTCTTCTCTATTTATCTTTTATGTTATTATACTCTTCCTCCTTATGAAATTATACTATATTTACTCATACAAAACTGATATTTATGGATGCCCCAAGCTGTTAATTATTGAAAGTTTAATATATTTAAAAAATACTCACATGTGAGGTTGATATTTGTTTTTTACTATGCCATAAAATCTGTGAGGTGAGATATTAGAGGTAGATGTACTTGGATTCAATCTCTAATACTACACAATTTTTCTATTAAAATGTATTCAAACTCTTTCTAGTTAATGTTATCTCACAATATCTGACTTCAAATCACGCTACAAAACCATAGTAATAAAATTAGCATGGTATTGCACAAATACAGACATGTAGACCAGTGGAGAAAAAAGAAGATCCAGAAATCAACCCGCACACTTACAACCAATTGATTTTTAATAAAGTGGCCAAAAACATACAGTGGACAAAAGATAGCCTCTTCATCAAATGGTTAAGCATACACGGAAAAATGGACATAAACCCCACGTTTTTACCCTGCATAAGAGTCAATTTAAGATGAATCAAAGACTTGGAAATCAGGTGAGAGAACTTGCAGTTTCTTGAAGTAAGCATAGGTCCAAAACTTCAACAAATAGGCACAGGCCAGAACTTTCTCAACAAGACCCCAATGGCACAATAAATAAAAAGTAGATGAATATGAGGGATTGCATGAAGTTGCAGAGCTTCTGTGTGGCAAAAATTCTATCAAGAACCTCAACATAAATTTGACAGAATGGGAGAAAAAATTTGCCAACTACACCTCTGATGAGGAAATAATTTCTAGAATATACAGAGAACTCAAGAAACTCAATAATAAAAAAACAAATAACCCAATAAAAAATGAGTCAGTGTCCTAGTCTGTTTTTAGGTGAAAATTGTTTTCAAACCAAGCATGTTTGTTTCCTGTTCTTCACATACTTATTTCATTCTATGTCTTCACTCATGTCCTTGCCTTCTATTCATCAGTATTCCATCCATTTTTCAAAGTTCAACTGAATTATTTATTTCCTATTTTTATAAAAAATTAAGATAAAATTTCAGTTTTAAAGTTATACACATACTATGTGTTTTAGTACCATGGATTTGTGAGAAGGTAGATTTGGGAAATGCATGCTTTCTTTGAAGAAAGCACATCAATAATTTTATGTTTAAATAATTTAAAATATACTTGTTTTATTATAAAATGTGAAGAAGTTTCATGAGATTTTTATGTTTATCAAAATGAGTCAATTCATTTTTAAATATTGTGAAACACTTCAAAAGAAAATACAACAATCTATTATAAGCATTATATAACTAGAAGAAGATAAAAAAATGCCCTGACTTGGGAGGCAGAGGATATGACAAACATAAGCCCTTCTTCTCTTCTACCCACAGAATTTAGGGACATTGTAAAAAGTAGAAGCTTCTGGTTCACATATGGTTACTGTAAAGGGTTTTTATTTATTTTTATCTTTCTTTCCTAAGAGTATCAGGGAATGGGATAGGAAGTGGGTAAGAACTAATTGGGTGATATATGCATGTATGCCTCCAACATCTTGCAACCCATTATGATGTATGACTACAAAGCATAAATAAAAATTTAAAAAAGAATGAGCCATTAGATTTGGAGATGAGCTGTTTAGGTCTGAGATTACGTTGGTTTTGGAAGTACTTTTGATGCAAAAATTTTATTTTAGAATCCATTTTTGACTGTAGGATGAGAGAAGTAAATTGAGGTGAAATTAAGTTTTTCTTTAAGTAATCCAGCCTATTTTATCTAAGTAGGAGAAAGAGATAGGAGGCAGGGAAGAAACTCTGTAGTTCCAAAAGAGATTATTTTCTGGAACTACTTATATGCTGCTCTTTGAAAATATAGATTTTAACAGAGACAATTAGATTACTATCCATAAATTGTAGAGAACTACCAAGGTACCCTGGCTTTCTAAGAAACTATAATTTTCTTCGAACAATGGTCATAACATGTAGTTTTCCTGTACATAACATTGTGCATTATAAATAGTAAGTTCCAACAAATATTTCATTGAATAACACAAATTTGTATCTAGAAGGAACTCTAGGAAATTTTTAGTTCAACTTCATTTTGTAGTTCATGCACTTAACAGATAAATGTCTGTTTTATACCAGGTAGTCTTTCCCAAGAAGACTTCAAAAGAAATAAGACTATTTCTTTGTTTGGGGGTGAGGATTTCAGACTGAGATAAATGGAGCTCAAATAAATAATTTCACTTGTAATAAAATCCTAAAGCTTATGGTAAACCTGACCATACGCAGTTTAATTCTCAGTTCATAAAAGAATAATACCTTGTTGAGTTCATGTTGATTAATACTACCTCACTCTGGATTTTGGTATCTGCTCTTTTCCTGCCTTTAGAAAATAATTTCTTGTCACATTTCTCATCCAAGAAGAGTAAATGCATTTATTAAAGTCTTGTGCTTCATTAGCTCTCATTGTGTGCAAATTAAAAAGTCATTATTTGAGTGCAGGTCTGAAAGTAGATATCATTTTGTCCAACACAATTCAAGATGGAAGACTTGAATCAGGAGTGAGAATAGTCTAAGTGTTCTAAGAATGACTCACAACAAAAAGAATAGACATCAAACGTGCTAACCTTAGTATTGCAGAGAAAAGCAGGTTTAATCTGGTTTAGCATAAAGAAGAGTCATCAAATAAACTTATTTTTACTAGTACTAGAAAGAAGTATGGATGTAATATTAGGCTGGAAGGTGTTAAAAATCTGACATCAAGGTTACATGATATGATATTCTATGATAGAGACTTGATAAATATCATTGTTGTGTCTAATGTGAATTGATATTTACATATAAAGAATTTCCCATAGCAATCATCAATTGAACTTTGATAACAAAGTAGGATTTAGAAAATTGTTACAGTAGAAGTCTCATTTTCCCCTAAAACACATATCTTTCTTATAACAACTTTGCTAATAACCTTTCTGCAGAACTTAAAACACTTCTGAAAATATTACAAAACTCAGCAACAGAGTAAAAACTTAAAAAGTATCTTTGCCTCCATTTCCAAGAGTCTCACCATGTTTTTTTCTCTCATATGGTGTTTTGCTGACACTAATATGAACTGTGTTTATCTTTGGGATTCAATGGCAGTATATCTTGTATTCTAGTAGTATAATGAATATTTTAACAGCTTGTCATTATAGACTACCACATCTGTTCCCAAATAATATAAGTTTATACAGTTAAAGTTTGATTTAATATAGTCAACTTGGTAGCAGGTATGTGTTAGTACTGTATGCAAATACCTGCAATAGAAGATCACAGTTGTTTTAGCTTAATGGGTTTTTATGCAGAATAAAGGACTGTTTCTTAAGTCTTACTCTGTCTCTTTTACCACTGTAAATAAAATGAAACCTGAATTGCTGGAGATGTTGATTGCTTATTATGTGTTTTTAATTGGCACAGAACATTACAGACTCTACTATTATTTGGAGATGCAGCAAGAACAGACTGGTCTGGAGACCAGGAATGTGGAAGTAGAATATCTCCTACCCAAGATTAAAATCTAAAGTAGAAGTATAAATATGAGAAGAGATATTTTGTGAATTTTCCCTGCCAGAAGGATCAGTAGGAATTCAGGTCACAAATCAGAATGGGGTTGTAGAAACTGAGAATTGAGATGCAAAGTCAAGCAAGACTGGGATTAACTGGAATGGAAAAATGAAGAGATACAGTGAGAGGAAAGATGAACTTTGAGTAATTTATGACATGAAGTATAGAGAGGTATGAAAATTATTTTCTTCTAAAGGCTGCTGTCATAGTCATGTTGAGTATAATTTAAAGCAGAGTTTCTCAACCTCAGCACTATTGTCATTTTAGACCAGATGATTCTTTGTTGTGGGGAGCTAATGTATACATTGAAGGATGTTTAGCACTTCCCTGGTCTTTATCTACTATATGCCAATAGTACTCTCACCATGGTGAATTTATATGAACCCAGAATACCTTAGCCATTACTGAGTGTCTCTTTATGGAGCAAGCAAAATTTCACCAGCTAAGAAACATTGATTGAAAATAGTTAAGAGCGTTACAATATGTATTATACTTAAGCTATGCTTTCCAGATATAAATTTATAATACTATCTCAGTGTGATCCTCTCTAATAATACTTCCAAAGTTGTGCTACCTCTTCTTTCCCTTTTCTAAAAATTAAGACCATTGCACTTCCTCTCTAGTCTTAAGAGTTCATACAATATAGTGATAATAAATGTCACATGTGTATTAGGTCAGGGCATGTAATCAGGGACTACCTTCAAATGAAGAATGATATCAGACAAGAGATACTTATTATTGCCTAATGTTCAGATAATCTCAGAAATGTCTAGAAAATATCTAAAATAAATGCAAAGGAATTTTCTGTTAAAAACATTTAAACAGAAACTTTTTATGGTATTTATGTTTATTTTCTCAGTTATTTTAGAGTTTATTTTCTGTTTTCCCTTAGAATAAAAATGGAGAATAAAGCAAGGCAGCTCCCCTGCATTGACACTACTAGCCCAATGTTATTTTAGGTTTTTTTTTTTTTTTTTTTTGTGTGTGTGTGTGTGTGTGTGTGTGTGTGTGTGTGTGAGTCTGGGGATAAAACTAAGATGCATTTGACCTCAGAGCTATTCCGCCTGCCCTATTTTTCATTCTTTATTTTTTGAAATAGAATCTCACTTAGTCATGCAGAGGGCATGACTAAGTAGCTGAAGCTGTCCATGAACTGCTATCCTCCCATATTGGCCTCCCTAGTGCTAGGATTAAATGTGTGTCACCACACCGAACTCTCTTTTAGTCTTGAATCTGTCCAGATATTCATCATTAATTCAAGGAAATTGAAAATATTACATGAGATTTTTCACTTGCTTGTGAGCTAGGTTTTTAGAATTCAAACAATGATTCCAAGCTGTCCTTTTTCATTGATTTCTGCAGTTTCTCATGTTAATAATAGCTATCTCTTGGATAACAGGGGATCATCTCTAGTGTTGCAAAACAGCACTACCTTTTCTAATTCAAACATTTTTACTGACAAAGATTTATTGGCCTAAACTGTTTTTAACCTTTTGTTCTGTTTGTTCTAAACATTAGCTGATTATCTGACCTATCTAATTACATTCTGATTTCAGAACAGATAAATTCCTTATCCATTGTTGACAGAACAAATTGGGACTTATTTTTGAACTTAGTGCTATTATCTTTCACAATACTTCTTGCCTCTTGTATGAAGAGGTTAGAATGACTTGATTGAGAATTTGTAGTGAAACTTGTTTTTGATTTATGAGATTAAATTGCTATTTAAGATATTGTACTTAATAAAAGTTTCTAAATTTGTTATTTTTAATAAGTAGCGTGAAATTTGATGAGTAAATTGAAATTAGAGTAGTGAGAATGGCATGACTGACTTGTCTTAGCAGCTGTTGAGATAAAATTGAAACATAACCTTAGTGCTTAATAGCATATGATTAGCATTAGTGTATGCTGTATTTAGTTTCCAATCTCGTCTTTGACACATTGTTGCTACCAAGGAAATTAACCTCTTGAATACCTCTTTACCAGTAATAAAAAGAGCAGATAATATACATACCTCACAAAGAATTATTATAACTATTAAACAAATTGATTCATGTAAAGCACTCAATACGTGCTATGACAACACTTTTCTCTCATTAGCACAAAGTACCCTTTAGTTTTCTCAAGTGAACTAAATAGCTCATCAGAAACTATGGTAAGTAATAATGACAACCAGTTGTTCAAATGTTTAATATAGTTTAGGGTCTGTGATAGTTACCCAACATAAATTATATCTACTCCACTTAGCAATTCTATTACTTAGGTAGTACTATCCATTTTCTAGATGAAGAAAATCTTGTTCCTCGAGGTTAAGTAGCTTGCACAACAACACTTAGCTGAACATATACGTAGATTGAAATCAAGATCTATCTGTCTGAAATCAAAGCCTACCTCGTTTGTGTCCAACACTATTTTATTTACCTAATTTTACATTTAAATGAAGAACATTAAAATATAAATGGTGGATAATATTTATGCGTAGATATGTTGTTTGGTAGTTCAATAAAGGATAATGATTTCTTTCATGACATTATTGCAATTTGCAATTGGTAATCAAAATTAAATCATCACCATTATATTCATCTCATCAATTTTACTTCAAATAGTTCTCAATTTAATTTTGTCAACATTATAAATTATAGCTAGACTTATATCAAAAGGGGGTAGATGCTTTCTGTATAATTTGCATAACTGAAAACAATCTCTGTCTCAAAATATTTAGTGTATTCACAACTGTCTAAAATGTATTTTTTTTGTAAAAGACTGCACTTATAGACAGTAGGTTTTCACAGAATATCAATGAGAAGGTTGGCAAAAAAAAAACTAGTGTTTCAAACCTTATGAGTGAAAGTGATATTTGAAAAAACAAACAAACTAAAAAGTGGGTTATGATGCTGAAACTTAACTGCTTCACATAGTGTTTTCTCTGCCTGGGATATCTTTCTTTATTTGCTAGAAGGTGTACCTCAGTGGTTGAGCATTTGCCTAGTATTCCAATCTTGAGTTGACTTTTTTGCAGGTTGAGAAAGTGGGATTAACTTCCAATTTTATGCATATGGTTATCCAGTTTTGCCAACACCATTTGTTGAACAGGCTATCTTTTTTCCAGTGTATTTTTTGGCCCCTTTGTTAAAAATCAATTAGCTGAAAGTGTGTGGACTTGTTTCTGGGTCTTCTATTCTGCACCATGGGTCTATGTCTCTTTTTTTTGCCAGTACCATGCTGCTTTTATTACAATGGTTTTGTAGTATAGTTTAAATCAGGTATTGTGATTCCTCCTGCATGATTTTTGTTGCTGACAACTACTTTAGCTATTCTTGGCTTTTGGTTATTCAAAAAAAATTTAAGTACTGATTTTTCTGTCTGTGAGGAATGATCTTGGTAGTTTAATGGACATTGCGTTGAATCTGTAGAACACTTTTGGGAGGGTGGCCATTTTAATGATATTTATTCTGTCAATTCATGAACATGGAAGATCTTTCTATTTTCTAAGATCTTCTTTGATTTCTTTTTTCAATGTTTTATAATTTTCTTTGTAGAGATATTTTACCTCCTTGGTTAAGTTTATTCCTAAGTATTTAATTTTTTTGTGAGAGATCCATTCTTCAGAGGATCCTCCATACTGCTTTTTAAACTGACTGAGTTAATTTGCAATTCCACCAAGAATGTATTAGAGTTCCTACTTTTTCAAATCCTTCCTAGTATTTGTTGTTATTTGTGTTTTGAATGATTCCATTCTAGTTGGAGTTCCGTGAACTCTCAGGGTGGTTTTGACTTGCATCTCTCTGATTGCCAATGATGTTGAGAATTTTTTCATGTATTTATTTATTATTTAAATTTCTTTCTTCATGAAGTGTCTATTTATTTCACTTGCCCATTTTTGATTGGGTTGTTTTCTCAGTGCTGAGTTTCTTGTGTTCTCTGTATATTCTAGATATTAGCCCTCTACAGGAGGAGTAGTTGGCAAAAAATCTTCTCCAATTTTGTTGGTGCTCCATTAAGGATCTTGATAGCTTGATTTGCTGTACAAAATCTCTTGATTTCAATGCAATTCTGCCAAGACATCCTGCTGCCTCGGCATCTATGTGTTGAGGACCCCCACTCCACATAGTAAAAATCGGCAAAAAGCCCCGAGAAAGAGGTATCGTCTCTGGCAAAAAATATCCCCCACTTTAGATATCCTTCATAACTATTATTCTCTTGGTATTCTTTTAACTCTCTACACGAATTGCTCTGATGATGTGAGATCAGAAATTGAGTCCGTGGAAATAAACGTCCTTGGCTTTGCTCAATAGTAATGAAAAAACTGGCCAGAACTCAGATGCTGTAATAAGCATTCCAGCTCAGACCCTCACTTTATCACTAACTCAGGATTAAGCCATTAACTAGCTCAGTTCAAGGTAACCCTGTTTACCCTTGAGACCCTGCCTAGAAACTTTGGGTGTGACTTCAAAGCAATTTGACTGAAGGACAGCTTAATTGCCAAAATACAATAGAGCCAAGGAGAAAGATTGTTGACCTTCACGCCCAGTGTGAGCGTTCCCCAAAACAGGGAGAATGCCGCATGGCTAGAAATGAAAATGACAAAATAAAGGACAGATATTCTAAATATATATGTATGAAGGAAAGGAAATACCGTAAGAGTAAGAAAGCACTTTTTCATGAAGAAGAGCTTATCATAAGAACGTCCCGACTGGGAAAGAAAGGAATTAGAAAGTTAGAAGCAGGTTGCAGAGGGTTTGTGATAAGGAAATGGATTATTAGAGACCAATAGGCCTTTAATAGGCTTTTTGTCTAAAAAAGAGTGTTCAGCAGTCAAGGAAATACATCTGACAACTAAATCCAAGAACTTCACAGTGTTATTTGTGGTGTCTTATTTGCCAAGCTGTGTTGTGAGTTTTTGTAAGCTTTCAGACTTCAGAAGGCAAGGCGGATGAGATCTGAGAGACGCCCATCGCATCTCCCTGGACGCCACATCTCCCCATGCTTGTCATTTGGATATAGATGGAAACTTCAAAAAAGAAAGCAAAAGAAGATTCCATGAGAAGGCGTATTCTCCAAGCCCTGGGCCTTGGGCGTGCCTGTATTGCCTTTGGAATTTACCTTTGGACCTGCCCTGCTGCGATATCGGAGGAGTTAATCTCCTAAATGCTGGACTAGTCATTTACTTTGTTTATATGTAATTTACTATTGTTTTGCTGTGATTGCCCCCCTTCCCTTTCCTTTTTCTCCTATTATTAATCTCACTGGTGAAGGGTATAAATTTCTCTGGGTTCCTGTAATAAATTGTCATTGGCTCAAGAAGCCTTTGTCCACCTCAAATTCTTTCCCAAGCGCCGTACCTAAAAACTTAGGGAATTCATAGAGGGGAAAGAATTGCTGCAGATAGCCTTCTGCAGAACTCCACCTGCCTTTTGCCCCATCTTTCTGAGGATTTGACCGGGAGCTGACAATAACGACCCAACTGAGATTAGTCGGCAACACAATTCCATGTAATGATTTTCCTTTTAGTTTTGTGTGCATTTAGTGTCTTGTTGAGAAATATTTTATCTGTGTCTGTGTTTCAGTGCTGGACTTATACCCTCATCAAGAAGTCTCAAATTTTCTGGTCCAATTTACAAGTGTTTAATCCATCTTGAATTGGCTCTTGTGTAGGGTGAGAATTTGGGTGAGATTTATTTTCATTTTTTCTGTATTTGATTAACCAGTTTTGCCAACATCATTTGCTGAAGAGGTTATCTTTTTCCAGTATATGTTTTTTGCCCCTTTGTTAAAATAAATTAGCTGTAAGTGTTTGAATTTGTTTCTGAAACTTCTATTCTACTACACTGGTCTATGTATCTGCTTTTGTGCCAGTACTATGCTGTTTTTATTTTTATGACTTTGTAGAATACTTTAAAGTCAATTAATGTGATTCCTCCTGTGTGGTTTTTATTGCTTAGAACTACTATTGCTGAGAACTGGCTATTGTGGGATTTTGTTGTTCCAAATAAATTTAAGGCCTGATTTTTCTATGTCTGTGAGTAATGATCTTTGTAATTTAATGAGTATTGCATTGAATCTTTAGATCAGTTTTGGAACTATGGCCATTTTGATGATATTTACTCTGCCTATTCATGAACATAAAATTCTATATTTTTAGGTCTTCAATTTTTTTTTTTTTGGTGGTACTGGGGTTCCTGGAAGCCCTTCTACCTCCGGGCTACACTCCCAGACCTATTTTTTTTATATTTATTTTATTTTTTTAACATTTTTTATTGAACATAAATAGTATACATTTAAACTATATTTGGTGCCCTCTCACCCCCGCCCCCGTTTTCCCTTCCCCCTCCCACCAATGGTTGTCCAGATTAACCATGTCTTATTCATAATTTTACACATGTTCAGATGTAGACACTCATTAATCAAGATCAGCCTTCCTCCTCTCCTATCTTTCCATTCAAACTTTGCTGTTATTTCCCCTCCATTATCTGGAGTCCCACTGGTATCCTTTGTGTTTCCTAGTTTGGGCATATTAGAGGAAACATATGTACCTTCTCCTTCTGTGCTTGGCTGATCTCACTTAACATAATGTTCTCCAGGGCTTTCCATCTTCTTGCAAATGATATAATTTTGTTCTTCTTTATGGCTGAATAGAATTCCATTGTGTGTATTTCCCACAGTTTTGCTCTCCATTCTTCTGTTGATGGTGATCTGGGTTGGTTCCATATTTTGGCTATTACAAATTGTGCTGCCATGAACATAGGTATGCATATGTTGCTGTATTTCTCTGAATTCAACCCCTTTGGAAAGATGCCCAGGAGTGGTATAGCTGGATCATATGGTGGATCTATTCCCACCTTTCTTAGGAATCTCCACACAGATCTCCATAGTGGTTGAACTAGTTTGCACTCCCACCAACAGTGTAAAAGAGTTCCTCTTTCCCCACATCCTCGCCAGCATTTGTTGTTGTTTGATTTCTTTATGCTTGCCACTCTGACTGGGGTTAGATGGAATCTCAGTGTAGTTTTGATTTGCATCTCCTTGATGGCCAGTGATGAAGAACATCTTTTCATGTATCTATTGGCCCTTTGTATCTCTTATTTATGGAAACAAATGAAAACAGAGACACAAACTACCAAAATCGATGGGACACAATGAAGGCAGTATTAAGAGGAAAGTTTATTGCATTGAGTGCCCACATAAGAAGGACAGAGAACCACCAAGTAAAGAACCTAATGACACAATTCAAAGGCCTAGAAATTCTGCAACAGTCGATTCCCAAAGCCAGCAGAAGGCAAGAAACCATTAAAATTAGAGCAGAAATAAATGAAATAGAGAACAAAAAACCAATTCAAAGAATCAATAAAAAAGTTGGTTCTTTGAAAAGATTAATAGAATTGATAAACCCCTGGCCAACCTAACCAAAAGAGAAAGAGAATCAACTCAAATTATCAAAATTAGAAATGAACAAGGAGATATCACCACAGATAGTGAAGAAAAGCATATCAGAAACTACTTTAAAAATTTATACTCCATAGACTTGAAAACCTGGACGAAATTAATATATGTCTAAGCACAGTTAGCCTTCCTACACTCAGACAAAAGGACATAGCAAGCTTAACCCAACCAATAACAACCAAAGAAATAGAAATGGCAATAAAAATTATTCCACCAAAGAAAAGCCCAGGCCCAGATGGGTTCCCAGCTGAATTCTACAAAACCTTCAGTGAACAACTAGTACCAATACTTCATAACATGTTCCGGGAAACTGAAAGAGATGGAACTCTCCCAAATTCCTTCTATGAGGCTAGTATCACATTAATCCCCAAACCAAATAAAGACACCTCAAGAAAGAAAAACTACAGACCAATATCCTTAATGAACATAGATGCAAAAATTCTAAACAAAATACTAGCTATACACATTCAAAAATATATCAAGAGAATAATACATCATGACCAAGTTGGTTTCATCCCAGAAAAACAAGGCTGCTTCAGCATATGCAAATCAATACATGTTATTCACCACATAAATAGAACCAAGAACAAAAACCACATCATCATAGCAATAGATGCTGAAAAAGCATTTGACAAAATCCAACACCCATTTATGTTGAAAACACTGAAAAAATTCGGGATAGATGGAAAGTACTTCAACATCATTAAGGCAATATACTGTAAACCCAAAGCCAACATTTTATTGAATGGGGAAAAACTGCAAGAATTTCCGCTAAAGTCAGGAACAAGACAAGGATGCCCACTATCACCACTCCTTTTAAATATAGTCTTTGAGACTCTTGCTGCATCAATCAGACAAGAGAAGGAAATCAAAGGAATTCACATAGGAAGAGAGGAATTAAAATTATCCTTATTCACAGATGACATGATCCTTTATCTGGAAGACCCAAAGAACTCAACCAAAAGACTTCTGGAGCTGATCGACAAATTCAGCAAAGTCGCAGGTTACAAAATCAACCTAAAGAAATCAGTGGCTTTTCTTTATGCCAAAAACGAATCCACAATGAAAGAAACAAAAACAACAATTCCATTCACTATAACCTCAAAACCAATAAAATATCTAGGAATAAACCTAACCCAAGATGTAAAAGACCTCTACAACAAAAACTATAAAACTTTAAAGAAAGAAATTGAAGAAGACCTTGGAAGATGGAAAGATCTCCCGTGCTCATGGATAGGCAGAATAAATATAATCAAAATGGCCATTCTGCCAAAACTGATCTATAAGTTCAATGCAATTCCCATTAAAATAGCAGTGACATTCTTCAGAGACCTAGAAAAATCAATCATGAACTTCATACGGAGAAAGAAAAGACCTAGAATAGCCAAACAATTCTTAACAATAAGAAACATGCAGGAGGCATTACAATCCCAGACTTCAAACTATACTATAGAGCAATAGTAGTAAAAACAGCATGGTACTGGCACAAAAACAGATATACTGACCAGTGGATTAAAATAGAAGATACAGAAAGAAACCCACACATCTTTAGTCAATTAATCTTTGACAAAGGGTCCAAACACATACACTGGAGAAAGGACAGCCTTTTCAACAAGTGGTGCTGGGAGAACTGGTTAACCATTTGTAAAATGATGAATCTAAACCCCTATATCTCACCAAACACAGGAATCAACTCAAGATAGATCAAAGACTTAGAAATTAGATGTGAGACTGTGAAATTAGTATTGGAGAGCATAGGTTCAACACTACAACATATTGGCACAGGCAGTAATTTTCTCAACAAAACCTCCAAAGCTCAGGAAATTAAAGCAAGAATAAACAAGTGGGATAATATCAAACTAAAAAGTTTCTTCTCATCAAATGAAACTATCAATAACCTAAAGAGGAAGCCTACAGAATGGGAAAGGATCTTTACCAGCCACCATTCTGATAGGGGGCTAATATCCAGAATATACAAAGACCTCAAAAGACTCTACACTAGCAAAACAAACAACCCAATCAAGAAATGGGCAAATTAACTAACCAGACCTATTTTTTTTATTTGAAAACAGGGTCTCTTAAGCCAGCGAGGCTGGCTCCGAACCAGCGCGATCCTCCTGTCTTAGCCTCCCAAGCGCGAGGATTACAAGTGTGTGCCACCACGCCCGGCTTAGGTTTTCAATTTTTAATTTTTAATTTTTTCAGTGTTTTATAATTAGGCTTTCAATTTTTAATTTTTATTTTTTCAATGTTTTATAATTATATTTGTAGATGTCTTTTATACTCTTGAGTAAGTCTATTCTTAAGTACTTTATTTTTTGTGGGAAATCCTGAGTGGAAGTATTTTCTGGATTTCTTTTTTTAATGTATTTATGGTTTTCAAACATAAGAGCTTCCAATTTTTCAAGATTGATTTTGTATCCATACATTTTGCTAAATTTGTTGATAAGTTATAGAAGCCTGCAGGTGGTTTTTGATTTTTGATGGGTCTTCTAAGCATAGTATCATGTCATCTGTAAATAATAAATGTTTGAGTTCTTCTTTTTCTATTTATACTCTTAATTTTTTTCTTGCCTTATTGCTCTGGCTAGTGTCTGAAGTACTATATAGGAAAAAAGTGGTGATAAAAGACATTCTTGTCTTGTTACTGTTTATAGAGAAAATTCTCAAAGATTTTCTCAATTTAATATGATGTTCCCTATAGGCCTATTTTAGATTGCCTTTATGATGCTGAGGTATGTTCCTTCTATTCCCATTCTCTGCAGTGCTTTTAGCATAAATGGTTGTTGGATGTTGTTAAATGCTTTTTCAGCATCTATTGAATTAATCATGTGATTTTTGTCTTTGGTTCTGTTTATTTGATAAATTACATGTAGTGATTTTCCTATGTTGAATCAGCCTTGCATCTGTCACATGAAACCTACCTGGTCATTGTGTGTAATTTTCTTGATGTGGTTTTGAATTCATGTTAATATTTTGTTTAGCAGTTTTGCCTCCATGTTTACTAAAGATCTAAGCATGTGGTTTTTCTTCTTTGAGCTGTCTTTATTTGATTTTGGTATTAATGTGGTGTCGGCTTAATAGAATGTATTTTGGAAAGCCCTGTTTTTTTTTCCTATTTTATTAAATAGATTGAGGAGTATCAAGATTAGCTTTTCTATAAAGGTTTTATAAAATTCACTTGAAAAACTATCTGGGCTTTTCTTTGATAGTAGGCTCTTTATTGACGTTTTGCTCTCTTTAATTGCTATTGGTTCATTTAAATTTTGTGTATCTTCTTGGCTCACTTTATCCAGTTTGTATTTATTTAGAATATTGCCAATTTCTTCCAGATTTTCCATTTTGTTGGAGTATAGTTTTTCAAAGTAGTTTGTGATAATCCTCTGGATTTCTACACTGTCAGTAGTGATATTTTCTTTTTCATCTCTTATCTTCATAATTTGGGTTTCTTATTCTTTTTTATTATATTAGCTAGTGGTTTCTCTAACTTGTTAATTCTTTCAAGAAACAAGCTTTTGATATTATTAATTATCTCTATTTCTTATTCTCTACTTCAATGATTTCTGCTGTGATTTTAAGAAATTTCCTTCTTCTACTATTTTTGGGGTTAAATTGTCCCTGTTCTACAAGTGCTTTGAGGTGAGTCATTAGGTTATTTTTTGGTGATTTTCTGTTCTTCTTATGTGAGTGCTAAGTGCTATAAATTTTAAAGTGGTCTATGTATGATAAATATAATCACTGAAAAGTCTTGACTAGAGTTTATATGAAAACATAGCCATTTTTTTTGTCTAGCACTTTAACAGACATATATTTATCAGCAAATCAAATATTAGGGAATTGAGAGAGAAAAGAAGGGAAGGAGGAGGAAAAGTAACTTATGGGAAACATTGTGTATAGTGCTTCATTTTGGCATAGAAAAAGAAAATTCTAAATAGAAAATTTATTTAAGGATTTGGGGAAGTCTTGAAATCTTAGGTTAGACCTTAATTTATGAATATAAGATTATATTCTTTTGTAATATATCCCTCAGTGGAACTGTAAAAGTTAGAAAATTGACCTGAATCCATTTATTTGTGTATTTAATGAATATTTATTTATTTAACAGCCACTATGTGTATCATTCTCTCAATGTTGTGGAAGACACATAGCCTTTGCCTTTAAGAAATTTGTAATCTAGACTTAAACATAAATGTATGTAATTTTTGTGTGTGTGGTACTGGTGTTCCTGGAAGCCCTTCTACCTCCAGGCTAAACTCCCAGACCTATTTTATATATATTATTTTAATTTTTTGAAACAGGGTCTCTTAAGACTGCGTGGCTGGCTTTAAACCTGCATAATCCTCCTGTCTCCGCCTCCCAAGCTTGGGAATTACAAGCGTGCACGACCACGCCCGGCTAAATGTATGTAATTTAAATGACTTAAAAGAAAAAAAAACAGTAGTGAATCACAATAGGAATGAAAATATAAATTTTGAAGATATATTTAAGTTCAAATCTTGCCTAACAATGTGAACTTGGTATGATATGCATTACTTTAACTCAGTTTCGTTGTCTATAAAATGAATAAATGAATCTAATCTATCTCATGGGGCTATATTGACAAGAAAATGCATTTAAAGTATTAACAAATTTCTGAAGTACTAGAAGCACATAGTAGTGATACTCTAACATTAATTACTTACCCAAAAGAGTGAGCATGAGATATGTTTTTAGACAGCATATAAGTGGAAAATGAGGAGCAACAGATCAGATGTCAGCAAACTTTGCTACTCTGAAAAACACATAGTAAATATTTTTAAGTTTTACAGTCATACATGATGTTTGTCATATATTATTCATTTTTATTATAATTATTTCTAAATAAAAACATTATTCAACACACAGGGTATGTTGTTTAGCTTTCCATATCAACTTAGAAAGATAAAAGGTTTATGATAATCCTTTGAATTTCCCACTATTGGTGGTGATGTCTTCATTTTAATTTCTTATTTTAATAATTTGAGTTGATTCTTTTTCTTGGTTAGGTTGTCCAAATTCATACTCCAATAAACTGGAAAACATGAAAAAATAGATTGATTTCTATGCACATATAGCCTATCTAAACTGGACCAAGAGGACATAGTAGGCCTAAACCAACTGATAGCAAGTAAAGAAATAGAAACAATATTAAAAATTCTGCCATTAAGGAAAAGCCCAGGCCCTGAGGATTTTCCAGCTGAATTCTACAAAATCTTCAGTAAAGAACTAATATCAGTACTTTGCAACTTATTCTGGGAAATTAAAAGAGATGAAATTCTCCCAGATTCCTTCAAAGAGGGCAGTATCACAGTAATCCCCAAACCAAATAAAGATACCTCAAGAAAGGAAAATTACAGACCAATATACTTTGCCGCAGACTGGCTCAGTTGAGATGGGTGTGATCCCACTCGCAGCCACTTATCTGCAGCGATTCTTTCCCTTCTAGGAAATAAATTTCTTTAAGTTCCTATTTACGGCACTTCTGGAAAGGATCTGACATGAACAAGAGCTTCTTGAGCTAATGACACTTTATTACAAGAACCCAGAAAATTTATATCTTTCACCAGTGGGGTTAATAGTAAAAAAAAAAAGGAAAGGAGGGTAATCACCATAAATCAATAATCAAGGTAAAACAAAACAAGTTAGTCCGGCTTTCAAGAGATTAGCTCAGAGTCTTCTCTGGATCCCGCGGCAGATCCAGCTGTCCTTGCGAAGGGCAAATTCCAGAAGAAACGGCACGCTGCGGGCTTGGAGAATAGGCTTCTCATGGAGTCTTCTTTAACTTTCCGTCTTTAGGGCTTAGTCCATATGTCAGGCATGGGGAGATGTGGCGATCCAGGTGGATGTAATGGAGTTCTCTCAGGTGTCTCTGCCTTGCCTTCTAAATTCTGAAAGCTTAAGCAAACTCACAACACAGTTTGTCAGATAAACACCAAAAATTACCATGAAGTTTTTAGATTTAGTTGTCAGATGTATTTCCTTAGCTGCTGAACACTTTTCCTCAAATGATAGGCTTATTAGAAACCTAGTCCTCTTTAAATAATCCATTTCCACATCACAATCCTTCTGCAACCTGCTTTTAATCTTTCTAATTCCTTTCTTTCCCATTTGGGACAATCTTATAATAACCTCTTCTTCATACAAGAATCCTTTCTTATTCTCACCATATTTTCTTTCTTTTACACATTTATTATATCTATCCTTGTTTCAGGCATATTAATTTCTTATCCACGTGGCGCCTCTTTGTGGCGCCTCTTTGTCTCGGGTAGTGTTCATACTGGGTGTAAAGGTTACGAATCTTCCTAGCCTTCAGCTCTATTGTATTGGGCAGTATTAGCTGCTCATAAAGTTTATCTTCTCCGTATCTAGGCAGGATCGCAAGGATAAACAGTTACTGGTTGCCTCCCCTTTAGGGCTAATGGTTTCAGTTAACTTAATGCTTTTACTGTGTGTTAATTAAAGTCAGAGATAGAGGGTAAATCCGTGTTTGTAATTACTGAATAGAATGCTGCCACTGCATCTAAATTCTAACTAGATTTTATTACCATTTGAACAAAGCCGAGGACGTTTAGAGGCTTAGACAAATTACCAGAAAGTTTACATTCCACGGATTCAGTTTCTCTCACAGTCCTGATCTTACACCATCGGAGCAATTCGTGTGGAGAGTTAAAATAATCATTACTAAAAGAATAAGAGTTATGAAAGAATATCTAAAAGTGGGGAGTACTTTGGCCAGAGACCACACGCTCTCTCGGGGCATATTTCTCGCGTTGAGAATCTGCCTATTGGCTGTGTGGGTGGTCTTCACGCAGATGCCGAGAGAACGCAGCTGGTCTCGACAATACTTGATGAAAATAGATGCAAAAATTCTAAACAAAATACTAGCTATACACATTCAAAACCATATCAAGAGAATTGTACACCAAAACCAAGTTGGTTTCATTACAGAAATGCAAAGCAAGTTCAACATATGCAAATCAATCTATGTTATTCACCACATAAATGAACAAAAAGCACATGAACATATCATAGATGCTGAAAAGCATTTGACAAAATCTAACACCCATTTTTTGTTAAAACATTGCAGAAAACTGGAATAGAAGGAATGTATTTCAATGTGATTAAGACAATATACAATAAACCCAAAGGCAACATCATATTTAATGGGGAAAATCTGCAATAATTCCCTCTAAAATTAGGAACAAGACAAGGATGCCCACTACCACCACTAATTTTCAACATACATTTCGAGACTCTTGCCACAGCAATAAGACAAGAGAAGAAAATCTAAGAAATTCACAAAGAAGAGAGGAATTAAAACTATCTTTAGTTGCAGATGACATGATCCTTTTTTTAAAAGATTCAAAGAACTCAAGCAAAAGACTTCAGGAGCTGAATAACCAATTCAGCAAACTTGCAGGACACAAAATCAACCTAAATAATTCAGTTGATTTTCTTTATGCCAACAATGAATCCACAACAAAAAATATAAATAAAACAATTCCATTCACTCTAACTTCAAAACCAATAAAATAACTAAATAAGCCTAGCAAAAGATTTAAAAGACCTCTACAAAGAAAACTAAAAAACATTAAAGAAGAAATTGAAGAAGACCTTGGAAGATGGAAAGATCTCCTGTGCTCATGGATAGGCAGAATAAATATAATCAAAATGGCTATTCTGGCAAAAGTGATCTATAGATTCAATGAAATTCCCATTAAAATAGCAATGATATTCTTCATAGGCCTAGAAAAGTCAGTCATGAATTTTATATTGAGAAAGAAAAGGGTCAGAATAGTCAAAGCATTTCCAGCAATATGAACCATGCAGGAGGTATCATAATCCCAGACTTCAAATTATACTACAGAGCAATTGTAGTAAAAGCAGCATAGTATTGGCACAACAACAGGCATACTGGCCAATGGAACAAAATAGAAGATACATAAAGAAACCCATCCATCTCTAGTCAAATAAGCTTTGACAAAGGGACAAAACTCATATGCTTGAGAAAAAAAACACCTTTTCAACAAATAGTGCTAGGATAACTGGCTATCCATTTGTAGAAAGATGGAACTAAATCCTTAACTCTCAACATGTACAGGAATCAACTCAAGATGGATCAAAGAGTTAGAAACTAGAGCAGAGACTGTGACATTATTAGAGGGGGGCATAGGCTCAACACTCCAACATATAGCCACAGGCAGTAACTTTCTCAACAAGACCTTCAAAGCACAGTAAATTAAAGCAAGAATTAACAAGTGGGATGGCATCAAACTAAAAAACATTCTTCTCATCAAAGGAAACCACCAGAAACCTAAAGAGAAAAGCTACAGAATGGGAGAACTTTACCAACTACCACTCTGATACAGGGTTAATATCCAGAATATACAGAGCTCAAAAAACTCTACACTAGCAAAACAAATAACCCAATCAAGAAAGGGGCTACTGAACTGAATAGATATTTCACAAAAGAAGAGATACAAATTGCCAATAGATACATGAAAAGATGTTCTACATCATTAGCCATAAGGGAGATGCAAATCAAAACAATGCTGAGACTCCATCTATCCCAATCAGATGGCAAACATAAGGAAATCAAATAACAACAAATGTTGGTGAGGATGCTGGGAAAAAGGAACTCTTTTACACTATTGGTGGGAGTGCAAACTAGTTCAGCCACTAAGATCAGTGTAGAAATTCTTTAGAAAACTGGGAATAGATCCACCATAAGATCCAGCTCTACAAATCCTGGGTATTTTATTGGAGTCTTAGAATATTACTATATTTTAAACATTATTATACTCATCCACTGTGTGCCATATTATATTTTTATATTTTGGCTTCAGATATAATTTACTAACATATCTAACTATGCTATTATCATCCATCACAAAGTATCATATATCTTTTTCTATTTAGATTTTGTTATTCTATGAAAACTATATTTGATTTTATGATTTCTGGTAGGAGAGATAATATTTTTTGCATTATATCATCATAACAAATCTCTAAGTACATAGATGAAATTGTTAATTTGCATTTTAAAGAGATATACTAATGTCATGGCATTAATGCAATTTTACAAATGACTTAATGGAGTACATAGAGCATATTTCCGTTAATAATAAACATAGCCATAGCATCGTATTTTGCATTATAGGCTGTGAAAAATATTTTAATCAGTTAAAAGATAAAAATACTCTTCAAGTTTATGCAGATGAAGTTATTAAAAGCCCTTTAAACCAAAGTATGAAAGATACAATGTCATTCAAAACTCATGTTTATTAAAAATATCTATTGAACTGTATTTTTTGACAGTAGAAGAATCCAAAATGAATCTAAGAACTCTGTGATCCTAGATATCTGATATTTCTTATAACCTGGGTCAGAGTATAATTAGAACTATAGCTGTATTCATATTTTTACTTTACTTTTAATTCCATGACTATTTGCATATTTTTTCAGTGCACTTAGGACTGTGACCAGCATTGTGTAATGTCAAAATACCTTCAATTACCAACTCTATGCCCTACAGATAAAGAATTTTATGTGCTACATTGAATTATTCACTTCTTTTTCTCATAAATACATATTTAATTTTTATTATATGTCTGTTGCTCTAATAGGTTCTGGAGATAAAGTGGGGTCCAAAATACTAACGAACTAGCTCATAGCCCTGAGCTCATGAGGAAATAAGCTAGGCCTGCAACTGACAGTGAAGCAGGTGGGGATTCTGGCTCTTTAATAAATAATGGATAGAGTAGGCTATTCTTTGAATGGCCTCTTCCCAAAAAGTGTGTTTTAAACTTAAGTCATAGTGCAACAGTGTTGGGATGTAGAAATTTATTGGAGGTTTTTAAGTCATGAGGCTTCACTGTCATGAATCCTGATAAAAGGGCTTCATACCTAATCTCTTTCTATCTATATCTCTATCTCTGGCTATCTCTCTTAATTATTTCATCAGTGGTATTCTGATATAGCAATACAGAATGGACTAAAACATAATTTTTACTGAGAAGAACAATAATTTATTTATTATTACTAAATAAATACCTGAAAATATTGAAGTAACCTTAAAATTGGGAATGGGTCAAGACTGGAAAAATTTAGAAGAACAAGGTATAAAAGCCTAAGAAAGGACATAATTCCACTATAAGGAGAAGTTAGAGTCTAGAACTGAAGGGACAGTTCAGGATGTGGCTCAAATTTAGCAAAAGACCTGTAAGTCAGGAGGTTTAGGCAAAGGTCAAGAAACTTCCAATTATCTAAGGTTAGAAGAAAACTGAGGACCTCCCAGCCAGGCAATCAATCTCCATGACCTCTGCTTTAACTTTAATTCTTCCAAACTCTTTTCTTCCCTCAGGTAACAAATAGTCATAAACATTATGATGACTGTTACTGGTCACAGAACTGAAGACCCTAAAGAAACTAAGGTCTTTAATCCAAGAGTGAATAAAACTCTTTTTATTATGTTGTTTTATTGCAAAGCAGGAAAAACAAACCCTCAATAAGAAGTGAAGCCAAACAGGTTTCTGCTTAATACTAAAATATTTTGAGAACATCATCAGGGTCAAAAGATTTGAATGATGGTCTCAGCTGCATTACTTGTGAACTGTGTGATCTTGTGCATATTTTATAACTTTGAGAGCTGCAGTTTTCATCTGTACAAGAGGATACTAATAATGGCCCTGACTAACATGTGGAATTATCTTTGAATAATCTGATGATAAGTATAAAAGCATATTAAAATTTGTTCAGCATTATACAAATGTAAGAAACTAAATATCTTACTTCCTGAAATAGCAGCAAGCTTTTTAAGTCCAACTCAGTTGAAAGCTATTGCATTAGTGAACAATATTTTAAAAGCTTATAATAAAATTATAACCCCAAATGATAAACATTATCATTTTATTATGCAGGAGATGTAATTACCAGTTGTCAGGTGAACTTATGACTATTTCTTTTACTCTTAATAAATAAACAGTGGGATGAATTTTACATGTTTTGTTTAAAAAGAGTTGAAAGAAAATGCAGTTTCAAGGCCAGCCTCAGCCACTTAATGAGACCCTCATTCAAAATAAAAAAAAAAAGGAAGTGGGGTGTAGCTAGTAAGTACAATACTTCTGGGTTCAAGACTCAGTACCCTGGAAAAAAGAATCTACCTCATATGCTGCACTTTCAGATTGTCTTTTTGCACTTAACATGTATGCATTTGAGATTTATCCACTTATTTTCATTTATAAGCAAATTTCTTTTTATTTTTATTGTTCTATAGTGTCCCATGAACCACAGTTTGTTTATATATTTACCTGCTAATAGAAATTTGTTTCTAGTTTTTAGTGATACCAAAAAACTGCAGTAAACATGCTCATGGACTTTTTACACCAAAATAGTATTGTTATTGATAGAAATTTTTGTTTCTCTGTTTATGGTGTGTATTACTCATTTCATTTCTTCTTTGCAGTTAATCTCTTTCAGTATTTTCTCTACTGCTGGTTTGTAAGACATACATTCTTTTAGCTTCTGTTTGTTGTGGAAGATTTTTATTTTCCTTTCCAATTTTAGAGGTAATTTTGCTGGGTAGGAAATTTTTGAATACAAGTTCAAGTTTTTTTTCTTTCAGAGTTTGGAATATGCTATTACAGGCCTTTCTTGCCTTCTTGACTTGCTTTGAGAAGTCTGGAGTCATTTTCTTTGGTTTTCCTCTGTCACTTGGTCAATCTTTTTTTTTTTTTTTTTACTTTAAGATTCACTCCTTGCCTTTAAATTGGTCATTTTGACTATTATGATGCATGGTGAATCTTTTCTCTTTGTTTAAAGGGGTTCTATAAGTTTCATTTACTTGTGTATCAACATTTTGTTCTATGCTTGAAAATTTTTCTAATATTACTTCTTTGAAAAGATTGTTGATCTTTTTGGATTCACCTTCTATGCCTATTATTCTTAGATTAGCGCTTTGAATGTCCAATTCATGCTGTATAATTGTTTATTTTCTGAATTATATACAGTGTGTTCATTTTTGGAGTGATAATCTAAGGGCAAGATTCTATTCTCCATGTGTTTATAGTTTTAATTGATGTCTTTTTATAGTTTTAATTGATGTAATCACTTTAACGATTTTATTTTTTATTTCTTTAAGCCTCTCTCTAAATTCTTTTCAGAAGTCCTGTATAATTTCTACCATTACATTCCTGATTTGTTTTTCTGGAGATTCCTGCAATTCTGTGTTTTCAGTTTCTATTATTTTGGTGTTGTTGGAGTGCTTTGCTTTCTTGTTATTCTTCTTTCTCATGACTACAGAAGTTTGTATCTATTGTTTTTGATAGATTTCTTTCAGTTTCTAGGTGTCAGCTGGTATATTCAAGGGTGCATTGTGTTTTATTAAATAGTGAAAGTTTAATTATCAGAGAACTGAAGTCATAAATGCAAGAATAGGGTAATGTCACAGATAGGATCAAATAGAATGAGAGTATAAATTTAAAAACTCATACATATTTTAGCTAAGGAAGGTAGTCACCCATGTAATTCCAGTACTTAGAATGCTGAGACAGAAAGATTGCACATTTAAGGCCAGAATATGAAAACTTAGTAAGACCCTGTTTCAAAATAAAACAATAAAATAGGACTGGGGTTATAGCTCAATGTTATTGCATTTCTGGATACAATCCTCAGTACCACAAATAATGTAAAATCAAATTTAAAGGGCATATATATTTTAAAGAATTTGAATGAACTTACTGCATTTTGGCCAAGTATTTTTCATTTTTATAAATCTTTCCTGATACCTAAAGTTCCAGGTTAACCTGTTATTTCATCTCTGAAGCCTGAAAAATTCCATTAAGATTTCTATAAATTCATATTTCCTGATGATTAATTATTTCACTTTATTTAAAAATCTCTTTAGTTTTGCTGGATATGAATTTTTTTTACTATTTTTATAATTATTTTTCATATCTTATTGTTGCATTACAGTCCCACATCATACTGCAGTTCATAGTGATAGTGACATATATACACATAGCACTTATTTGTCTTTCCCTAAGCTCCCTCTTCATCCCCATTCCCTATATGTATGTTTGCTTTTGTTTTTATTTTTTTGAAAATTTAAAGAAGAAGTTTATTAGAAAGACAGAAATACAGAGGATAGGTACAGCTCCATACCAGACTGGCATGGAGGGGAGGCTTGAATAAATATACCCATATGTTGGCTTTTAAAACATACCCAAATATCATCTTAGACTAGAAACAAGTTACAAGGAAACATTAATACATATACTAAGTACTTTACACATATTATTTCATTTAATACTAAGAAATAGGCCATAAACATCTGTTCCAAATTTAACCTGCTCTTTATTGTAAGAACCAATATTTAAACTCCAAACTTAAACCACCATCACACACGATCATCACTTGTGCACTTTTGGAGTTGGTATTTATTTTATTTTAAAGCCTTAAAAGATGTTGCTCTAGTATATGCTGGCCTGTGTGGTGCCTGATGGGGAGTCCCCAGGCATATAAATGATTCTTCAAGAAATTTTAACAGTACTCTTACTATTATAATGCAATATTCAAAATTTTATTAAATGTTTTTAAATCATTTGACTTTAAAAATTTAAGAAAACTTGGTTAATTCTCAAATAAAAGACAATCAAAAGATGCCATTCTAGAGATGAGATGTTGAGTTTACATATTTTCTAATATATGATGTGCTACTTTTCAAGATGCTTTCAAGATATTTTTTCTTTATATTGTATTTTAGAAGCAATTTTATTATAATTGAACATTATTTTCTTATATTTCATCCTGTTTATAGAATTCTGTGCTTTTTAATCTATTAAATAATTTTTGTTTCTAATCATATTTGAGTTTTAAATTATTTATTTCAGAATCTTTTTTTTGTTTGAGAGATTTATTTTTAATGAAATAAAAATACAAGAATACATTAAGTAACACTAGCATGTCACATGCTAAATAGCTGCATTTTATATCATTTTAGATCAACAGAAGGTAAATCAAGTAATCATTTCTTTTTATTTTGTATACAAGTATAAAAGAAGATTTAATTTAAAAGTCATAAGATGCAGTTAAAGTTAAGAGTTAGCTTTCATATTCCTATTTCTGTGAACACCTGAGCTGAAACAAAAGCAGAGTATTTTAATGTACTGCCACATATATGCTTTAATAAATTTATTTTGCTGTCTCAAATCTTTGTACAACTTAAATAAGATAAGTATTCAGGACTATGAAACAAAATACTTAACATTCAAATCCAATCTGCTCTCAAAACAAGTTATTTTCACTGAAACATTAGATTAGTAACATGAACTTTCTTATTGTTGAGGATTCACTTATCTTATTTGGTCCAAATAAGTTCTAAAACTTATAGATGACTAAGTGACAATCATCAGTCTATTTGGGAACTAAGGAAAAAAAAGGGTGAAACATACTATTTTCTTTCTTTCAACTGCTTACAAGTACAACTGTGTGTGTATATGCATGTGTGCACCTACATACACACAAGCACACATATGCACACATGTGAATAAAAAGAGTAAAATGTAAAGAATTAATAAATACAACTGTTGCCAAACTTCTAAAAACCAGAATCTTTTATGTATCAATATTTTTATTCCCCATTCAGAGACTCCATTATCATGAATATAGGGGCTTTGGATATTTTCCCACAGGATTCTGAGGCTCTGTCATTTTTGCTAAATAACTTTCTACTCGGAATTTATAATTTACTATAATCTATCTTCAGATTTATGTTTTCTGTGTTATCTCTATTCAGCTACTGATCCCATCCCAATGAAGTATTTACTCTTTTCAGTTTTAAATTTTTTTGTATATTTATTATAATATTTGCTTCTTTGTTTTAACTTAACTGTTTTATCTCAAGAGCATTCATTTTATATTCTTGGTAAATAATTAAGTTTCTCATTGTCTTTATTTGGTAACTCCAATACCTCATTCATCCTTAGAAATGCATTTTTGCTTGTCTTTTCCATTTAGAATTAGCCAGTTTCTTGGTTGCTTTTTTCTTTAAATATCAGTAAGTTTGGATTGTATCCTTGGAATTTTTAATATTGCATTATTTTTAGTGTGGGTCCTAAAAAACCCTTTGGAGAATGATGATTTTGTTATTTTACCAGCTAATCAATTCAGTTGCATCCATAGTATAAGCTTTGTTTTGATTTATATAAGTGGTAGTCTCGGTGTCAGTTTATTTTTCTAGTGTTTATGCTATTTCAGTCTGATCATTTCTTGCATTACTCAGCAGATACTTTGAGAGTTGGGTGGCAGTTTATGTTTTAATTCAGTTCTTAAAGCCTCGGTAATGTTT